>NW_007730221.1:136734-156572 GCF_000696425.1 Galeopterus variegatus
TGAAGTCTGTGCCCAGCCCTATTTGCTGAAGGGTTTCTCCTATGTTTTCTTTAATGAGTTTATTGTTTCAGGGTGTATATTTAAATCTTTTTTTTTTTTTTTTTTACAATAAGAAGATAATAGAAAAGGGAGTGAAGACCCTTTCTGAGGCATAACTACTCAGCCACAGATTGCCATTTATTTGGGGGAGCACTCCACTGGGCTTTCTAAGAAGCCTTCAGGATTGACAGGTTATTCCTGTAACTGTCCCTTGCCCAGGCCACTAAGCATGACACCTCTGCCCTCAGCAGGACCTGGGGAAGGAGGGAGGACAGAGCACACACAGAGAAATGACAAGTGGGGTGTGGCAGCCAGAGTGGCAGGGAGAGAGTGTTAAATGTGCCCCCAAAAGCTCATGTATTGAAAACTTGCTCTCAGTTGCAATACTGTTAAGAGGGTGGGAAATCCAGTAACGGTATTTGAAAGGTGGGGACTTTAAGAGGTGATTAGTTTGTGAGGACTGTGCCCTCCTGAATGCTTTGATCTATTCATGGAGAAATGGGCATGGCTCTGATGGCTGTAAAAGGAGGGTGAGTGAGCAGGTCGGCTGTCTTGCTCAACCCATTCTTACTATGTGACACCCTGTGTCACTGTAGAGAGTCACCACAAAGTAGTCCCTCACCAAATGTGCCCCCTGAACTTTGGATTTCCCAGCCTCCATAAATGGAAGAAATATATTTCATTTCTTTATGCATTACCTAGTTTCAGGTATTCTGTTATAAGCAACAGAAACAGAGGAAATAACACCAGAGGTACAGAGTGGGGGAGACACACTGCTGTGGATTAATTGAATTGTGTCCCCAAAGTTCATATATGAGAAGATTAATTCCCCCTGTAACTGTGGAGGGTGGGAAATCCTGTTATGCCAAAACGTGGGGCCCTGAGCAGGTGATTAGATTGTAGGATCACGCAGTATTGAATGGATTAGTAATGGTGGTCAGGGACGTGGTTCCGAGGACTTTAAAAGAAGAGCATGTGAGAGGTTAGGCTCTCTCTGCTCCACTATTTCCCAGTGTGATACCCTGCCATCAGTGTCCCCAACACCAAGGCCTTCAACAAATGTGTTCCCTGAACTTTGGGCTTCCCAGACTCTGAAAGTGTAAGCAATGCATTTTGTTTTCTTTATAAAGTTCTCAGTTCCAAGTACTTTGTTAGAAGCAACAGAAATACACTAATACACACACAGTGAACAAGACACAGACCTCACGGCTTCCTCAGCTTCTACTGGCCTTTTCCTTGCCCTGAGCTCAGTGGGCTTCTCATGTGCAGATGCCACAGGCTTCCAGACAGAGGGACTTAGGGAGGGCTGGGCCCACGGCAGCTTTCCCAGCTGCAGATTCATGGAGTTATTGACCAGGTTTTTATTGCTCACTTGAATACAAAGATAATAAGACTAATCCCCCACCCCAAATTCAAAACTAATTTGTGATTGTACTTTAAGCAGACATTTTTCATGTCTTTGCTATTAGAAGCCACATTTATTACTCTACAAACACTTTGAATTCAAATGTACATGAAATATATTTCAAAGGTGTCAGAAAGAGCTGAAATTAAATGCCTGCTAAATTACTTGCAGAAATCATCAATGACGCCTTTCCATTTGATCTTGGTCCAAGACGAAAATGCTTTTCATAGAGTTCTTATTATCACAGGAGTGAATATAAATATCTATTAGTAGGGGTTTGTGTGTGTATTTAGTAGAACATTATACATCAATTTTTCAATTGCCCTTTTCTATTTATCTGGAAATTGAGGAGCACAGAGGTTGAAGAGCATGCCTATGGTCCCACTGCGGGAGAAGAGCAGCCTGCGTTGTACCCAGGAACCACGAGAACCAGGCAAAGAACTGCTTCCTCGTGTCCACGCTTGTCCCTGAATGAGCAGGGCATTCTGTGGTGCTGTATTCATTTTCCGTGGCTGCTGTAACAAGAATCTCACAGACAAGTGGCTTAAAACAGCAGATATTCATTACCTGCCAATTTTGGAGGTCAGAAGTCTGGAAGCAAGGCTTCGGCAGGGCTGTGCTCCCTCCAAGGGCTCTAGGGGCAAATGCTTCCTTGCCTCTTCCAGCTGCTGGTGGCTCCTGGCAATCCTTGGCTTACAGCTGTATTTAGCCGGTCTTTGCAGCTGTCTTCACATGGCCTTCTCTCTGTGTCTCTGTGTGTCTGGGTCCTCTCCTCTTCTTGAAAGTACACCAGTCATTGGACTTAAGGCTAACCCCAATTCAGCGTAACCTTACTTTAACTTGATTACTGCTGTAAAGACCCTATTTCCAAATAAGGTCACATTCTGAGGTTTTAGGTGGACGTGCAATTAGGGATGCAACCCAGTACAGTAAAAAATAGCCATGTCAAAGAAAAAGGCAGTTGGAAAAATGGGATTCTGACATGGTTTATGGTTAGCATGACACGCTTGATTACTGCTGTAAAGACCCTATTTCCAAATAAGGTCACATTCTGAGGTTTTAGGTGGATGTGCAATTAGGGATGCAACCCAGTACAGTAAAAAATAGCCATGTCGAAGAAAAAGGCAGTTGGAAAAATGGGATTCTGACATGGTTTATGGTTAGCATGACACGGATTGGACTGCTGGTTTAATCTGTATTTGCAAAACACCACTTTGGAAAGTAATTATGCAAGCATCTACAATATTACAAGTATTTTTAATTACAAGGACAATGCTTTCCTATTGTAAATATATGTAAATAAAACAAGAGGAAAGTATGGAAAAATAGAGAGTAGTCTCTTACGTGATGGTTTCCTGCATGGCAGGTCAGCTGTCATACCATGTTGCTTTGCAAAGAAGCAGGTAGATACACATATGCTGACAGAGAAGGGTGACTGAGACATGCTAATGTACCTCCGTGCTGGAGACTGGGGGAGAGCCTGCATCAGGAACATGCTGATTTTTACTTAGAAATGCATTTAATCAAATGATGTTTAATTTTTTATGCAGACCTTGAAAGAGTATAGAAATGTATTCAAGTTTTGGAATGAATGAATGAATGAATGAACTACAACACCGATACTTTAACAAAACTAGGGTGGGCTGATGCCTATGTAGCTAGTACTCACTGGCTGGCTTACCACGTGGTAGCTTCTGGATTAGGTTCTTCGGCATGTACAACTGCATTTAGTCTTTGCAAGTAGATGCTAATATTTCTGTTTCATAAATTTGATAAATGAGAAAACCGAAGCCCAGAGGGGCTGTGTGTCCTGGCTAAGGTCCCAGCTATGGCGTATGTAAGATACACATGCATGTCATGGCAGGTGAGCATGGATTCTGGTGAGAGGGACACCTCAGGTGAAGTCCTCCCTCTCGCGGGATCCCTGCAAGGACCTTGCTCAGTTTGTTTTTCATGGAGTGATGTGTCTCTGGGTCCGTGAACATTATTTCATTGCTTGAGCATTACACAGAGGTGGCATGTAAAAATTACAACCAAAATATAACCTTACGATAGTAATGTCTTTTGTCCTTTTTTTTTTTTTTTCTACTTAGATTAGGGACTTTTAATTTTAGGTCACAGCTCTTTTAAAGGAAGCACTTGCAAGTTTCTAGTAGGAAGGAGGAATGGTCAACCAAAATCCCAGAGTGATTTGTTTTAAAACATCACGAATCCTTGATTTCTCATTCTCGCCTGCTTTGTAATTGAGCTAGAGCTTCCACGTGAGGGGCCTGCATTCTCAGGACACCTCTGTATCTTGATGCATGGACCAGACAAACAAGAGGGAAGCATGCAGCTTGATCACAGGGTCGCAGCTGAAAACACAGAAAGATGTGGCTGCCCCGCTCCCTGAAGTGTCACTGACTAAAAACGGCAGAGCGAGAGATTGTTTCTAGCATCTGAGTTCTTTTCTGCTCATTTGACAATAGGGCAATGCTTCCTGTGCAATACAAGTTATCCCGCTTAAATGATGGCATTTCAGGGGGGACAGCTTCTGACATATCACATTTATACTAAATCACATCCTGTTATTTCCAATTTCCTCAGGAAAGCTGTCATTAGCAACACTTAATGACCAGCTTGAGGCAAAACCCAAGGTTCTCTCACCTCAAAAAGTCACAACCTGTAGTGGTGACTGGCTGGGAAGAGATTAGTGCAATTATAAACTGTAGACCTTGCCCTGGGTGGCACTGGGGCTGGCCGTCACCTTTCCAGAGCTGACAAGTGTTCTGAATAAAGATTTGGGCTACAGATGCTCTCCGGTGTCTCTCTCGGCCTGTTCCGTCTCTGACCTCTACGAGCTATCTGAAGGTAGGCTGGCATTGATATTAGATCATCTTCATTTAAAATAAGAAAGACATTCCTTAAATTGATATGATTCTAGAAGTATCATGCCAATAAATGGTTATATAATACCAAATTACTATATGCAAAGTAATTCCACTGAGAAGGCTGAACCATTTTTTTCTTTTTCTTTTTTTCTAAGAGGCTGAAAATATCAAATATGCAGTTTCAGATAGAAAAATGCCTTTCCTGGAAGGGTTGTCAGGTGATGTATGTTGCTTCCCTTCTAAAATAGAAGCCAGTGAGAGAGCTTCATATTTTAAAGGAAAATTCAAACATTAAAGAAAGAAAAAAAAAATCAAGAACAAATATTGTAAGAAAAACTATCTAAAATAAATTATGATCTGCTGATTTCTTAAATTTTCCATAAGTGAACACGGGCATAAGACATTGTGGGAAGTATTTTTTTTTAATGTCATAACAGCTTTTGTCTCAATATTCCTCATCTTGCATGTGTGCAGTTATTACAGGTGGTGGGCATGGACCATTTCTATACTCATTGAACAAGAAACAGCCTCTGAGTAAGTTGCAAAGGACAAGACAAAGAGGAAAAGGTGCCGACACCGGCAAGGACTCGCTGTGTTATGTGGCCAATGCCACCGGCTGCAGCGTCAGGGCTTCAGAATGAGCCCATGCCCCTGGAGCAGACCCAGCCCAGTGCTGGGGTGCGGGGTCCCTGAAGGCCTGTGCGTGATACCTTCAAACAGGAAAGATCTCAGTCAAGTGAACAGGAGGGGCTATGGTCCGGGGACAGTGACTATGGCCAGACCCTTGTTAGCCTCCCTCTTTGGCCGTGCAACCTGTGAATGAAACTCAGGAGAAGGGCTGCTGCAGAGAATTTGGCTTCCACTCAGGTTTGAGGTTCTCCTGCAACTGACCAGTCCACCTTCTTGGCATGTGAAGGATTTTTACACCTATGAGCCAATGCCTAGAGGATCGTCAGACCCCCAGCTTCTGACAAAAGTGACGCACTGGTCCTGACTGTCTGAGACTGCCCTCCCCTTGCTGATGGAAGCTCTCGTAGACCAGGGTGCAGATGGCTGGTGTGGCAGGAAGTATCTCCTGTGGCTGCACCCAGCCCTCAGCACTTGACAGGTGTGTGGCTTTGGACACGTTACTTGACCTTTCCTTGTCCTACTTTACCAAATGCAGAGTAGATATAGTAACAGCACAGGCTTCAGAATGTTACTGGGCTGGTGAGTGAACTTGTGCAAGGAAGAGCCAAAAAGAACACCCGGCCCAGAGTAACTGCCCCGGGAACGGGGCCCTTGTCAATCTTCCTTCAGGGCCTCTGCTCATCTGGCTGGTCTGTGCCATGGCACTTGGCACACTACACTAAGGTGATGTGTCTATGCAGCTAACATGTTTCTCTAGACATTATCAACTTAAGGGTGGAAGCCTGGTGTTAGTCACAAGCATATATGTGTTACCAAGGTCTAACGCACAGGAGCCAAAATAATATTGCTACAGTGCAAGCTCATCATTATCCTTTCGTCCTGAAAGCCCCAGCATGGTGCCTCCAGAGCTGGTGCACAGGCTCTGTGTTCATCGGTCAGCATGGTGTGCATGCTCCTCGGTGCATGCTCCTGCCTCCTTCCGGGCATGTTCTCATCCTGCTGAGCTGCTCCTGCCCATCCTAATGTCTCTCCTTCTTACACATCTGTCTTAGTCTAAACGGTCTCCTCTACCTGGGATAACCTTCCCCCACATAGAATCCAGTAGCTCAAACATGCTCTGACCACCGCACCCCCACCACTAAATACCCTAAAAACAAAGTCAGTTTGTTTTTAATCACCCGCATAGTTCCTTCTTCAAACGCACCTCAAGACCTCTCACGTCGCAGAGTCGTGGTTGATTTATCTCTTCAGCACCCTCTGCTAGACTGTAGCAACATCATGGTGCACCTGTGCCCTTTCCAGCTGAACCCTGGTTAGTGCTGGAGCAAATTCTACCACAAGGCTGCCAAGGTGATGCATGTTCTCATGTGGGACTGTTCTATCAAGGGGCTGGTCCTTCCTGGGCCACCAGCCTATGAGCAAGGTCTGTTCCAGTGATTACATCCACCTTCACTGAAACATAACAATGTGGGCACTCTGATGGGGACACTTGTAAACCATCTTTACAGACTCACCTTTGTATGTCCCCAAAGCACAACCACCTACCTTGGCATTTGTAGAACCTGAGAACTGAACTCCAAATCTAATCACTTCTTGCAGAAATTTTGAAAATACAAAAGGACTTCAGGATGTTCATGAGAAAATGGATAAAAGAAAAAAACTTTACTTCCCAATGTTAGCTTCATCAAATTCAAGACACTTTTGTATGCCAGACATTTAGTCCATCCCTAAAGAACTGAGGGTCCTGAGAACTTAACCACGTCAACACAGTCCTTCTTACATTATTAACTGAAGAAAAATGGGTGCCCTTTAAAGATTTTTTAAGATTAGGAAACAAAAGAAAGTCAGAAGGAGTCAAATCAGGACTGTAAAGTGGATGCCTAGTGATCTCCCACCAAAACCTTGCAAAACTGCCCTTGTTTGATGAGAGAACTGAACAGGAGCACCGTCGTGGTGAAGAAGGACTCTCTCCTTAAGGCGTCCAAGCGTTTTCTGCTAATGCATGAGCGAACTTTCTCGAAGCACTCACAATAAGCAGATATTATCCTTCTTGGGCCCTCCAAAAAGTTGATAAGGAAAATACCTTGAGCATCTCAGAAGACTATTACCATGAGCTTTGCCTTGGCTGGACCACTCCCACCTCTTGGTACCCGTGGCTTTGATTGTGCTTTGTCTTTAGGATCACACTGGGAAAGCCATGTTTTGTCTCCTGTTATGATTCTTCAAAGAAACGCTTCAGGATATTGATCTTACTTGTTTAAAATTTCTATTGAAAGCTCTGCTCTGGCCTGCAGCTGATCTGGGTACAACAGTTTTGGCACCCATGGAGTGGAAAGTTTGCTCAATATTAATTTTTTGGTCAGAATTGTGTAAGCTGAATCAGCTGAGATGTCTATGGTGTTGTCTATTGTTTATGCTGTTAATCTTCGGTCCTCTTCAATTAGGGCATAAACAAGGTTGAGTTTTCCTCACAAATCGATGTGGATAGTCTGCCACTGCAGGCTTCAACATCAATGCCATCTCATTCTTTCTTAAAATGAGTTATCCATTTGTAAACTGCTGATTTCTTTGGGGCATTGTCCCCACTAACTTAACATAAAGCACAAGTGATGTCACCTTTGTTCTACCAAAGATTCACCATAAATTTGATGTTTGTTCTTGCTTCAACTTTAGCAGAATTTATATTGCTCTGACAGAAGTTCTTTTCAAACTGATGTCTTACACTTCTTAGTGTTTTAAATTAGATCCTCTTCAGACATGTTATAACAAGTTAGTGCAAATTTATTTTGGTGCAAAAAATGTTTGCAATCCATGCATAGTTTTCCCTTAAGTTTTTGAAGACCCTGCATATATGCAGTTGGGGCCTCTAAGGAAGTAATAATTAAGGTTAAATTGGGTCATAAGAGTGGGCCCTTCTCCAATAGGAATACTGTCTTTATGACAAGAGACACCTGGGAGCTCATGCTCTCTATCTTTTCGTGCACATGCATCAGGAAAGGACAGTGAGAAGGTGGCCATTGCAATGCAGAAAGACAGCCGTCACCAGAAACCAAATCAGCTGACTCCTTGAACTCAGAAGCTTCCAGAACTGTAAGAAAAAAAATTCTCTTGTTTAAGGCACACACTGTATGTTACTGTATTATACCATACTCTAAAATATTGTATGATATTTTGTTTTGACAGCCTGAGGCAACTGCTGCAGATGGGGTTGTAGCTATAGTCTACAGTGCTGCATAACCCCAAGTTTCCAGTGCCTGGAGTTTAAACATGGGTTTTAAGTGTGAACACAGAATATCTGAAAGAGACCTGCATGGTTTCTAGAGCCTTTTACACTGCTGGGAACAGTTGGAGGGGAGGAAATGACTCCAGAGCTGATATCTCTAGTCCCTGATAATAGATCTGGAAGTGAGGGACCAACCATAAAAGACAGGTTGTTGGTATAGGGATCATATTGCATATTTTTCTAGGAATAAGAATCCATCACAACATATACTGGTTGTTTAACTTAGTCTCATCTAATTTTTAGTGGAAACATTGGATCCCATTATTTCAGGAACTTTTATCTACTCCGGAGGCGAAACATTCACAAGAATCATGAAAATGTCTGAATTACTTGTGCAAGTAGAATTCTGTGAGCAATCTGCAAGGCTGTATCATTCTCAGCTGCAGGCAAATTACCCGACTCCAAAATAATATATCTTCTTTCAGATTTTCTACTATACTTTTTATGAACAGTGGGTGGTACATAAATTTTTGGTTTAAATAGTAAAAGGCATTTTCTTTTGTTTTCACTCAAGCAGCCTAGGAATAAATAGTATAAATAACCAATTACTGCTATATCTTGGTTATTTTTATCATCTGGGGTGACAAGGCTGCTCCATAATCAGTTGAAATGAAAAAAAACTATATTCAAAATATTTGATACATTTCAGTGCTCTGCTGACAGTGCATCTAACAATATCTATTTAACTTTTTAATTATATTTATTTATTTTTGTAATTAAACCATGCAATCTTAGAAAATGGGTTTAACCTTTAATTGCATGGGATAAAATATGACAACTCCAATTACTGCATGTCAAGGTTCTGTTTATTTTTGTTTTTCTTCTTTTCATTTATTCTTAGAAAGGGAGCCTTTTCCAATTACAGCCCTTATTTTTCTTATCTTCCTCTTATTTATTGAAGCAGGAATATTTTTAATGCCTCCACTTTGTTATAATTGCCTTCTGTCACCAGAGCCTCAAATGCAAATGTCAAAGTTCTGTTGTTTTTGTTGTTTAATTTTGAGAGAAAGTAGTCCCAAAGACACCCACATGGACTAATTTGTCAACTATTACCTAAGAGATTTGATAAAATATCATAAAACCATATTACATCTATTGAACATTTCATGTGAAGCATCTGAAGAAGGAATCTTTATAAGTTGATTATTTTTCACATCCTAAAAAGTTCTCTCTGGCTGTTGCTGGCTCCTTCATTGCCCCTGAGCTCAGAGCAAGTCCCAGTATTCCCCGTCTGTCATGATGGCACAGGAGTTACTTGCCAGACAAGGTCTAATCTTCCTCTGGCTTCTTGGGGTATCTCCTGAACTCTTTCAGTCCAATATCATCAGATTGTCTAGGACTCTAAAGGGCTAGAAAATATAATCTTTCCTTTAATCATCATGGACGTTTGCCAAGTTGGGTTTAATGAAAAAAAAAAAAAATCAAAGACCAATGATATGTGTTACCCGTAGTCCAGAAACTGGTCAGCAAGAGTTGACACCAGACACCAGATGTTTTAAGTCCTGAGTTCTGACAATTAGTTACAAAATAAGGAAAACTTAGTTTATGTCATGTGGGAAACAGAATAAAACCAAGGCTGCTGCTATGCTTGAGAAAATGTAGGCGTGCACAACTGGTTGACTTCAAATAAAGCTTCACATGATACACATGGGTCTTGCAAGGACTATAGTAAATAGTAGACTTTACAATGGGTAAAGCATCAGGTGGTACCCTAATGTGAAATGCATGGAAGTAGCGTGATAGAGCAAAATGAGCTGTGTGACCCACTAACACCAGCTTCTGAAATTGGTGAAGTCACAGGCTTGGTTATCCAGGGTTGGACATGGACTGCGATGTGTGCACAGGGGACATTTTGGGGAGTTAGAAAAGCTCTATACTGTGATTGTTGTGGTGGCCAAACAACCATATACATGTTTGCCAAAACTCATTGTATTTTTTTTTCCTAAAATTGGTGGCCTTTATTATATTCAAATTATACTTTATTTAAAGATCAAGAAGACAAAAAAGACCGATCAAAAATTAAGCTGTCAACAACAGACTTGTATTTTTTCTGCCCCAAAACAGAAGGGAAGCTAGTTATTATCTTTTTGTGCTTCTTAGTAATTTATGCTACATATATTGCTTTATAGCGATATATAAAAAAATCAGCATATAAAAGAGTCAGCAAAATGCAGGAGAGCAAGGAAATACAATACAGCATTTCATGGAATCATTTACAAAAGTGTTCACACTCTGACTGTGGATGTGCTGGTTACTTGGGAATTTGTGTTCCACAGCCATGACTCTGGGGGAATGGGCAGCCCGCGCAGGACACAGGTGAAGCTCCAGTCTGAACGGAGGGACCCTCTTTCTCTCCAAGCTGATGAGAGATATTAAAGTTAACTATTTCTTGACCTCTTTGTCTGCATGTGAATTATAACCTGAGGACTACAAGTTAAGGTATAAATAAACTAACAAGATAGACCCAACACTTATCAGTAAAGATCAAAAGCAATTCTTAAAATATAGAATTCTCGAAAAAGGTAAATAAAGACTGACTAGTGATTGTCATTAAAAGATTTTATGTCACAACAACTTACATTTTCATGACACTTACATATTACTTATTTAAATTTCACACCTGGAAATCCTGTTGTTTCCAGATACATTTAAATTTAACCTTCAGAAACTTCTGCATAAAATAGCATTATTTGAAGCTAACTTTGAGGAGTATAACATGATTCTCATGTTACTTTTTAATGATGACTTAACACTTCCAAATAGAGATTCATTTTCTTCTGTATAAAGTCAAGAAGCAAGCATCTTCATAAAAATGTGAAGAGCTTAGCACATTTGAGTAATCAAGCCAACACCAACGTAATGACTAGGATAAGGTGTTATATTGTGATTTGCAAACTTAGCATGATAAATATCACATGATACCTAATTTTATTATCATTGCTAATAATGCCAATATTTTATTTGTCATATTAACTTTTAAATTTAATACTCCCATTACCTGCTCAGTTTAATTTGCTCACATTCTCTGAAAAAAAAATGGATATGCTAATTATGATACTGTTTTTCTGGACTCAAGGTTTAGTGCTATAATGATGAGTCACATTAGATTTTAAAAAAATGCTTTCTTAGTTTGATGCATGAAAAATTAATTAATAATGGGGAAGTTTTCTACAATCCTCATACGGTAGAATGGTTTACTCAATTTCAAAAACATCTTTTGTGCAATGTTTGTTTCAACTTTAAACAGTATCAACCACGATAGTGTTCTGTGGCAGGTCTGACAGTGTTCCTCACAGCAGAGAACCTGAAAATACAACACTCAACATTCAGCACTGGATATTTAGAAAATGTTGCAGAAAACTCTGTTTTGTACTTAACGACAACTCTTTAGCAATGATAACTTCTAAATAAAAAGTCTGCCAGAATTTGAGTTCACCTTGGTGTTGGTTTAGGGACAGAGTAGTCCCCCAGAATATGTACACAGTCCTCTGAATCTCAACATCTGTGCTGAAGTACAACCTTTAATCTTCAACAATTAATAGCATGTTTCTTTCCAAACATTTTTGTCATTGGATTCAAAAAATATTAAATATTGAATATTTCTCCTCTCTGAAAGAGCATCTGTGAAATTATGTCAAGAGAAAACAACTAATTTAAGCAGTACAAAGGCATCATTTCAATATGAAGACAGTACGAAAGAAGAGTAAAAGACTAAGTCGAGAGCTCCTGAAGACGCGCAATATCCATTGATCATATGGAGAAGCCTTGATTGACAAGTCTGCCAACATTGATACTTCTTTTGAAGGTCATAAACAACAGGAAAATATTCTATAAAGCAATAATCTGTTTGCTTCCTAATGTAACATAAAAGTGTCCTGACTAAAATGACACACCATCAAAAATCATTTCTAATTATTTTAAGTAATATTTAGATCAATTCATTGTAATTTTATTAGCTTTCATGTTTATGTCTGAATTAGATTACTTTCATGTTTGTTTAAGCTCTTTTGCTTTTTAAAATGTCTCTTTCAAAGACAAATTGAGCCTGGTTAAAATAATCAATGGCTTCTGTGGGTCCACCATACGCAGATACCAGGAGGCAGCTAGGGCTTCTGCTTCCTCCTGGAGAAACATTCCCCCTAGACTGTGACTGAAAGCGGGCGAGGGGCTCACACAGGAGCCTTCCTGCCTATGCCTGCACGGCGTAACACAGGGCAGTCTGAAAGGCAGTGTAGTCCTTAAATAATGGTGTGTGACTTCTGAGGACACATGGCTAAAGGACCTCTATTTGGGGACGATTTGTGCATCCTTTTTACCGTAAGGCTCCACCTTCAGAGTGTTCTCATTTTCTCCGCAGATACATGCTCACATGTAATTAAAATATAAGTGGTGAGAATTTGGGGTGTTATAATGTGGAATTAGGGCCTAAAAGAGTAGGACATTTTTAGGAGTGGGCTATTGTATTCAGCCCTTTTCCTGTTTCTTTGTTTATTTGGTTGATTTTGGTTTTGGTTTTCACAATTTCTAAATTGAAAAATTAAGAACACTTCCAAGTTGGCGTGGAATTGGATTTCCATTATAATGATAATGTGTATTCACACAAGGTAAAAAATATTTGTAGTATCTTGTCTCCCCTTTAATAAATTTTATTGTGAACAGAATTGGTGGATCAGTATTAGCAGTTACAAAACAATTGAACAATACTGAAAAAAAAGTAAATGGCTGACAAATCTTAGTTGCAAAAGGTGGCAATACTCTCCCCTTTTTGCTACTGGGGAGAGGTGAGAGAAGGATATGGGCACATGATGTCATCACAGAACATTTTCTTCTCATGTGTCCCACGTGGAATCGATGTGAGTGGTTTTGCTTCTGTTTTGTTCTCTGTGGCCCTCTGAGAATCTGATTAGAGCTAAGAGTTCTCCTCCCAGGGAAATCACTGTCTGTGCTGGCACCACGTCACTCATGCAATGTGTGGGGTGGTGCTGCAGTAGGGAACCCAGACCTCTCTCAGTATTGAGACACTCTTCCTGCAGTCCAGGGCTGTGAGCTACTGACCCTGCAGAGCTAAGTTTTTTTCCAGAAATTGCTGTTTGCTGAAGGCAGGTTCCCAGGGTACAGCCTGAATTTAAGGACACCCTGAAGAAGGTGTCCAGCTTCTTGCTTTAACAGAGGACAAATCTGAAGTATGTTATAGCTTCAGAGCCCCAATGGGTTTGTAAGATCTGTGCACCGTGCACAAACCCCCAAGTCGGGATGGCTCACCTCACAAAGACCATGAGACAGAGTCCAATGCAATCAAGCAAGAGGAGTTTATTTCCAGCATGCTGGGGTCACTCAGCATTCAAGACAAAAGCAACCCCAAGTTTACAATACAAGCACCTTTTATACAGTTTTTCTGAACAGATCTTTGTGACAGGATGAGTTGTTGGTTATCTGTGGTGCCTTTAGATTTATGGGTAGGCTTTAGCAGGCTGGTACCCCAATTGATCTGTGGCACCTTTAGATTTACAGGTAGGCTTTAGCAGGCTGACTAGCACCCCGATAAGGAACAGCACATTTCTTAATTGGTTATCTTCCCCGGGGTCTGGCCAGGTGGCCTTTAGATAAGAAACTAGCCAGTTCCTGGAACCAGGTGGGAGTCACTCCCTTCCTGGAATGTTTAGTTGTGCTTGGGCCCACCTGACCTGTATATGGCTTCTTAGGAGCTGCTTTACTTAAAATGATTTTAGCAAGCATTTGTTACAAAACTGTGTATACTAAAGTTATATTTTTCTACAATCCCCCTACAATTCTCTACAATTCCCCTACAGGTTCACCTGGGTCTTCTCCGGGCATGGCTTTTCATTTCAACTCCTCTCTCTGCTCTGCTGTACTTCCTATACATTCCAATTCTACAAAATAGAAGATTTATTATAAGCAATTGGCTCACATGATCATGGAGGCTGACAAATCCCAAGATCTGCTGTTGGCAAGCTGGGGAACCAGAGAGGTGATGTTTCAGTTTGAGTCCAAAGGCAGAAAAATCAATGTCCCACCTTGAAGGAAGTTAGGCAGGGGGGATTTGTTCTACTTAGGTTTTCAACTGATTGAATGAGGTCCACCCACATTAGGGACGGCAATCTGCTTTACTCAGTCTATCTATTTAAAAGTTAAACTCATCCAAAAATATCCTCAGGGAAACACTGGAATAATGTTTGACCAAATATCTGGGTACCATGTGGCCCAGCCACTTGACACATTTAAAATCAACCCTCATACCATCTCCCGTAAACCAGGTCATCCTGCTGAGGCTGAAATGGGGACACAGCAGTGTCTTCAGAGCTGGGGAGGCTATTTTTCCCCTCATATTGTTAATAATCTATGGTTTAATTCTGCCATGCACACTCAGAAAACAAGTTCCATTACCATCTCCCGTAAACCAGGTCATCCTGCTGAGGCTGAAATGGGGACACAGCAGTGTCTTCGGAGCTGGGGAGGCTATTTTTCCCCTCATATTGTTAATAATCTATGGTTTAATTCTGCCATGCACACTCAGAAAACATGTTCCACGCCTTCTATTTCAACCTTTTCAAGCTATTTCCTTATATTTATATCCCAAAAGGAGCAAACTAAAGTTTGAAATTCACATTCAAATTTAGATATCACAGTGAAAAATCACTGATTAATATTTTTAAAAAGAAGCAGTAGATGATATATTAAGAGTCATATTTCATTTCTAGTGTTATCTAAATAAGAATTACAATATATCTTTATCTAAAAAATGCAGGACTCCAAGTTTAATGTAAATTTTAAATAAGCAGCACATTTATTTTTAGTATGGATATGCTGTGTGCAATATTTGGAACATACTTATACTGAAAAATGTTTGTCATTTACTTGAAACTCAAATTTATCTGGGTGCCCAATATTTTTATATAATAAATTTGGATACCTTATTTTACTTTAGAATGCTATTTCAAATTAGTGTTCCAAATAATATTTTTTATGTTGTATGGGTAAGAGAGACAGTTTAATTTTGAAGAGACTATTCAGAAAATTGGGACTCAGCTATTAATGAAAACTTAGCTTGAAAGAAGTTGATTCAAACATATTAACTGCATGGAGTGAATTTAAAAGATAAGTGGACATAAATATTTGTAAAAAGAAAACTAAAAACAAATTAGTATTTGAAATGCTCTGAGATATATTTAAATAATCTTTCACATAAAGATTATAAAACAGCACAACTGTCACAAAGTATCAGACATTTTGTAGTTTGAATAAATTTAAAAGACTATATAATAAAACTGAGGCTCAGATAGCTAAATAAAAATAAGGAAATAGCAAAATAAAAAATGGCACCCCAAAATAACCCACACTAAATATATATGATTATTTTCTGAACATCCACCTTTGTATGGAAATTAGGCTGGCAATCCTATATCCTTGATATCAATTATACACTAAATTGTACAAACTTGGATTTATTTTAGTAGAACCAAATGCTCATTTAATTTTTTTCTTAGCACCAGTATTGTATAAATGTCAGATCCTGCCCTATCAGTATTCTGCCTGGATATATTAAACATCCAAATTTTTGGTCCATGACAATTGATTCATTTCAGAAGCTCTTATCTGACATCTTCCTTAGTGACATTCACCAGTTCCCACCATGAGTGACCCTTGACACAAATTTGGAAGAAAACTCTCTAGAATAAACCCCAAAGGAATCATTCAGCCTTAATGCATCTAATTACCACCTAGTCTATGTGAGCCGTATTATGCAGAAATTATGTTGAAAGCCAACCTATATAATGTTTCAGTTCAGTGATTTCTTAATTATATTAGGTTAAAATGTAAATATTTCCTAGAAAGAAATTTGAAAACTATGACATTTTGTGGAAAAACAAATCAGCTAAACCCAGATGGTACCATCATCACTTAATATAGTGTTGTCCCTCGAGTGCTTTATCCACACTCTGTGCCTGGCAGGACTTCTTCCAGATTAAACACGTAGCTCTAAATGAGGTATTATTTTCTTTATGATAAAAAATATATAAATGAATATACCAAAAGTCATGGAAATTTGTTTGGTATCATGATAATAAAGGAGTAATGCACTTAAATGAGTAAAGGTTTCACCTTTCTGTTGAAATACCTTATAGGTGCATTATCAATAGCTTTATATGCACTATAGTCTGAAAGTATGTGTCCCCACAAAATTCATGTGTTGAAATCTTCACCCACAAGGTGATGATATTAAGATGTGGAGTCTTTCAGAGGTGATTAGGTCATGAGGGTGGAGTCCTCTTTATCAGAATTAGAACCCTGACAAAAGTGACCCCAGAGAACTCCCTCCCTCTTCTAGCACGTGAGGACGCAGCGAGAAGGTGCCTCCTGTGAGCCAGGAAACTGGCCCTCAGCAGACACCAAATCTGCCGGTGTCCTGATCTTGGACTTCCAGCCTCCAAAACTGTAGAAATAAATGTCTAGTTTATAAGACACCCAGTTTATGCTGTTTTATTATAGCAGCCTAAATAGATCAAGACAATAAGTGAAATTTATGAATTGGATTTTATGATTTCTATGCATAAATAAAATACTATAATAAAATGAAATAGAAGACTTCTTGACAATCCTCTTTATCCTTACAATTTTTCTAATTGAATGATTTGAAACAATGTGCTAAATAGAGGCGATGTTATATTAACCTGAGCATTTTGTTTTTAATGAAAATCTTAATGGCCAATTTGCTGAGTTGAGGCTATTTAATATTTTTTATGATACTTTTCTTTATCTCCAATTAAAAATACTTTCATGGGCTCAGTTCTTCTCACTGCCCTAATTGGTTACTAAATATATGCCAAGGGTAGGGACATCAAGATTTCTTGAAGTCCTGGATGTGGAATTGGAAGAAAACATAGAATCAAGGATGACTTTGGGAGTTCAGGTCTTAGAGGAGGTAGGATGGTGAGTGTCCATCATCCTGTCTCTCCTGGATCTGATTTGTCAGTTCCTAAAAATCCCCTGCTGACCGTGGGTCTCTCGGTCCCTTTCTTTCAGCTTTAGCTGCTGACTACTCGTTGGTCTTTGCATGGTTTGCTCGCTGGCTCCTGACTCCACAATCTCCAGAACCACCTTCTTCCATTTCTTCTTAACTAGTCACTCAGTCTCTTGGGCAAGACACTGCCCATGCTCTTGGGGGGTGACCACCTCCCACACACTGCATGCAAAGGGCTTTGCATGCTACTGTTGTGATAAACTTTAGAAAACTCACAGGAGTTACTGGACGTCCTCTTTATGACATGTGCTTTAGTAAAAGAAAATACTTAATTCCAGAGACTTTTCATATTTCTTGTATAAAACAGAACCTTGTGTTTGAGACAAGTTTTCTTCTGCTGTGTTTTCTGACAGTTCCTGGTCCAGCTATATGGCTTTCCTTTCGAAGTTACAGAATATTATCGTTCGACGTTCTCTATTTGATGCCAAAATTGTTGTTAGAAAAATGAAAATATAGTTCACCCTGGTCAATCAGCCAATTGTTTGATCTATATTGTGCTAGGAACTCATTCAGCTGGCATTTTCCACTAAAGCTGTGTCTACGCAGTGCCAAAACCACCATTACAGTCAACAATCAGTCAAGTCCATTGTTTGGGTAAAATGTTCATCAGACAGCCAGAACCCACAGTTTTGGAGGTGCATTGCAACACTGTTTGTGTTCTTTTTATTCTTTCAAGCAACAGCAAGGATAACAATTCCCACCTGGCGTTATGGCATTGGCTGCCACCCCACTGCTGCTGGGTTCAAGCTACTCCTCATGCTTAAAGAGTTGAGAGGGATAAGCCACAGATGTCATCCCGCCTCTCCACAGTTCCTCTTCTGGGGCATATACATGACAAAAACCTATAGGACCTTGTTTCAATGAGCCTCGGGAAGTGGGAACCATGATTTTTCCTAGGTTTGATTTAGCGTTGGTCCATTCCAGCAAATCCTTGCTCTGTGACTCAGTTGTATTAAATACAGGTTGTCTATAAGAATAAATTCTGCAGCACACTTTTTTTTCTTAGTAAGTTTTTAGAGTCCTTGTCATTAAGTCTTCCTGTTTTAAGGAAATCCTATTTGTGTTGACATGGTTCATAGACTATTTCAGAACTTAAGCTCACCCGACATGGTTCATAGACTATTTCAGAACTTAAGCTCACCCGACATGGTTCATAGACTATTTCAGAACTTAAGCTCACCCATATGTTTAAGTGTGTCTGTTGCTAAAATTAAGATGTTGAAGGCATTATTTTTGAAACTCAACTTTTTTTTTTTGAAACTCAACGTCTAATTTGAGCTGACCAGAGTGTGGACTCTTTTAGCATGTGCCTTCTTCTGTGACTTTGTAACCCAGAAATGAGCCCAACAAATGAGGTCAGCATGACTCACAGAGGTTAAACGTGGACATACGTTGCTGACCAGGGAGAATAGAGAGCTGCAGGACAGCATGACGCTGGTCTCCTTTCAGGGGATTGATGGACAGCTGGAGACTGGCATACTCTTTTCGCATTGGGCTCTATTCTGATTTTTAATTCTTCCTGTTTGCACCACATTTGTTGTGTTGTTACAATTGTTTTGTTCTTTTTCATTATTGTTATTTACTTTGTTTTAGGACAATCTCAAGCATTTTCAGTTAGATGACATTTATCTTGGAAATACAGCTTAGCACAAGACAATCCCAGACAAATTACCATGTTTTACAAAAAAAAGAAAAAGAAAAAGACTCAGCTTTTGACTTAAGGCCATAAGCAGGCTTTAATTACACTCTCAAGCCCACACTTGACAATAACCATAATAATGTCTTATGTTGATGTCATGCTTTAGACTCTGTCCAAGCTCCCCTTCATACACTGCTTCGCTAGATGGTGAAAAAAAGACACTTTGACGCAAGTGAGGACAGTAGACCCCCCCCTGCACGTCTGAGAAAGTGGAGACTGAGGGAGGCTTCGCAGCAGAACCAGTGACTCCCCCCCTGCACGTCTGAGAAAGTGGAGACTGAGGGAGGCTTCGCAGCAGAACCAGTGACTCATCGCCACATCCCATGCAGTAACTCATCCCCTGTGATCATGAGGGTCTCTCTCCTATGTGATAACTAGTGTGCATTTTTACAAGTTACAACATGTATTAATTATGGAAAGTATGAATTCAAATATTTGTTTTTACCCTATGTTTACATTGACCCAAGCCCAGATATGAAGTCTTCTAAGCTACAGGAAAAGTGCACTGTGCATCACTCTGTATTACATGCAATTTGATTTGACAGACTGTATAATGCTATAAGAAGTATGGCGAGGTGTGAGATAGTCTCTTATTCCTTCGAAATAAATGAAATACAGACCACTCTCCTCTCTCAGACCCCACTGTCTGCTTGCAAAGTTTTCTATAACCTGCAAATTTTTTTTCTAAAGCCTATTTTTGCTTATGGGTCAGCATATGCCATGTAAACTGCACATTATTCTATGGAAAACTTAGGTGACTTCTACCAGAGGACAAGGTCACTTCTCCTTTCTCAAAAAAGCAGCAGAGATAATAATTAGCACACATTTCCAAGTTGAGAGACTAACGGGGGAGTTTATTTTGTTGCGGTGAA
>NW_007730221.1:156684-172600 GCF_000696425.1 Galeopterus variegatus
ATAATTAGCACACATTTCCAAGTTGAGAGACTAACGGGGGAGTTTATTTTGTTGCGGTGAAGGACTCTCTGTTCCTCTTTCTTAAAGGCTTCTTGAGGGGACGTCCATTGGGCCCTTCACAGACAGTAGGCAAAGCTGGAAACAGGAACCCTTGATTACAAAATATTCATTTTCCAATTACTCACATATGGAATCTCGTATAACTGTATTGTCTACTTGAGCAGATCAATTTAGGAAAGTCTTAACACTCTTTAACAGTCTCCCGTGCGATGATACTCTCTCCTCCTGCTGTGCGACTGTTTACCTAAATTATCATGCTTTATGTATATTTGTCAGGAGAATATTAATGTTTTACNAACATCACCTCTGAACATAAGCAACAAAAAAAGAGAAGCAAATCCTGTATTATATCATCGTCTGGGGAGTGCGATGGTTTCTGCTGTGTTAATTTAAACTAAAATCCATGACCCAGGAACCTGATTGATTGCCAAGGGCAGAAATTCAGCCCCTGGCCTAGTTTATTTTGTGAACTGTAGCCTCAGATATCGCTGCAAGCCACAATGATATTGATTTGATATACACTAGATGGCTCTTTATGCTCTTTGGAAATTTATTGTGCCCAGACAGAACCCCAGCAGCCGGGGAGAAGCTGCTCTTTAAATTGAAGAGGGCTATCATGGTTTGACCCCTGGGCCACTCAGGTTACTGAGTGGCCTGGGCGAGGCCAGGTCGGAGCAGGCCCCGGGGACCAACGCTCATCAGTTCTGAATGTCAAATCCCTTCAGAGGACCTGAGTTATTGCTAATAGGAACTTGCTTGGGTCTATGACATTTGGATGCCCTATAAGTTAAACATCATAACACTTTTTTCATGTCATAGTCCTTTAAATTATGGCTGAGCATAGCACCTTTGCTCTGGCCGCTTAGTATTCGACTGGTGCACGGTATGAGGCAGGCCGCCTCCGAGGTGGAAGACCAGCACAGCTATTATCAGCCCAGAGCTACAGCTGCACGGATCTCCCTCATCTATAAATTAGCNAGCACAGCTATTATCAGCCCAGAGCTACAGCTGCACGGATCTCCCTCATCTATAAATTAGCCAGCTTGTCATATGAACTCCAATTGCGAGAACATTGTTGCCATCTTGTTTGTGCACAATAGAAACCCGATGGCCTTTGGCAACCCACACAATAAAAGTTAGGATGCAATTCTGATCTTGATAGCTTTAACTATCTTTCTTGGGGGAAGCTGTGTTTGTGCTGGACAAATGACTGTCAGAGAAAGAAAGAAACATCACTCTTCATGGACACCTTATGCATGAAATAGAAAAGAAATCATTTTTGTTAGAACAATTTGCTATCAGCTCTCTTCTTAGCGAGGGCTGTGATGCTTATAATTTCTAATTTCTGCAGAAAGATTTAAGCTTGTCATATGAACTCCAATTGCGAGAACATTGTTGCCATCTTGTTTGTGCACAATAGAAACCCAATGGCCTTTGGCAACCCACACAATAAAAGTTAGGATGCAATTCTGATCTTGATAGCTTTAACTATTTTTCTTGGGGGAAGCTGTGTTTGTGCTGGACAAATGACTGGCAGAGAAAGAAACATCACTCTTCATGGACACCTTATGCATGAAATAGAAAAGAAATCATTTTTGTTAGAACAATTTGCAATCAGCTCTCTTCTTAGCGAGGGCTGTGATGCTTATAATTTCTAATTTCTGCAGAAAGATTTTATTCCATACTGGAGTATTGTCACATAGGTAACAGATGAGTTGATCTATCTCAATTGGCTTATTATGACTAATTCCAACTTTGGAACTACTGGAATGCCCGTGAGCACCATTTTACTTCAGTTCTGAGGACAGGCTCATGACTCTGCAAATCACATTTCCAGAACAGAGCTTAAAAAGGAAGCTCGGACTGTCTGTTGGAAATTTCCTACTGCTGGGGACTGTAGATATTAAAATCTATAGCTGCATTGAATTTTCCCCAATAAATAGCTAATTATATTTTATTGGAAGCTAGTGTGACCTTCTCTCTTGATGGGGACACTCAGAGTAGCTTTGTGACAGGGTCACATGTCAATGACACCTATGGTGGCATGTAAAAACAAAATCAGAATGCCAAGTAAGACTATATTTAGGCTTGTCATTAACCTGCCTGTGTACGGTTATGCTAAAGGTCCTGAGAAATGGCTCCTAGAAGCACTTTTAATACGACATGGACAGGGTGCCTCAAAAATCCCACGATTAGATTTTCTTGTAGACATTTCGAGGAGGTGCACATATCTTAGCTGGGCAGAGGAAGAGAGAGCTTGCCGTAAAAAAGGTGAATATCAAAAATAATGTATTGGAGTGGATGATATATCATTAGCAGAGATGGGATACTGGAGAATTAATTTTGATGGGAAGAGGCTGAGGGAATCTCAGCGTGGAGCCATCCGCTCGTGCTGGTATGAGGCCCTATGGCTTTGACCCTTGTGGGTGAAGGGAGTGATCTTGCTGAGTTTACCTCTGATGCTCCTGTTTCCTTATCTGTAAAATGAAATAATAATGAACTTCAAAGAGGAAATGGGACAAAACACGTAAAGGTCTAAGTCAGAACAAACTTGTTACGGACAGTCAGGAGTGCAGTCCTGTGTGACTCAACTTGGACTATGTAGCAAAGAACCACAGACTAGGGGACTTAACCAGGAGAACTTCATTGTCTTGCAGCCCTGGAGACCAGAAGTCTGAGATCAAGGTGTGGGCAGGTTGGTTTCTGCTGAGGCCCCTCTCCCCAGTTTGCTGATGGTGGCTTCTCTGCGTCTCTATGTGGTCTTTCCTCTGTGTCCGTGTCCTGATCTTCTCTTTTTATAGGGTACCAGTCGTAGTGGATTAGGGCCCACCCTTGTCACCTCTTAACTTAATTACTTCTTTAAAGACCCTATCTCCAAATACAGACAAATTCTGAGGTATTGGGGGTCAGCACTTCGACATACGGATTTTATGGTGACACAATTCAGCCCATAGTAAGTTCTTTATGGTACGGTAGCATGAGCCCGTGGGTTGAAATCATGCCTGTACAGTTTTCATTTATTATCTTTGTTTACTCTTTCTGATATTACCATCAAAGCTTCTCTCATAACTCAATTGGCCCATGTATCTGTAGAAATTGGAAATACATATGGGCAACAAGAGAAAATGGAACAGAGAGTATCTATAACTTTACTACCCAGAGAAAAACACTGTCAATATATTCTTCCTTTGGCGTTTCTACACGTGTAAACAGATTTTTAGCAAAAATGGAATTATACCATTTAGCAGCCTATTTCTTTTTTACTTAACAAATCATTAACATTGTTCAGTGTCCACAGCAAATAGAGCTGCATCATGATTCATGATACCATTTTACTGCATAAAGAAATCATAATTTACCCAATCTCATAATTTTGAACATGTAGGATGTTTTTGCATTTTGCTTCCCTCAACAATATTGCTAGGCACATGTTTTTTTCTTATGCTCCTATGAATGTTTTCTGTTATTCCACACAGTGACTAGCACCCAGTAGTAGCTCAATCATAATTTACCCAATCTCATAATTTTGAACATGTAGGATGTTTTTGCATTTTGCTTCCCTCAACAATATTGCTAGGCACATGTTTTTTCCTTATGCTCCTATGAATGTTTTCTGTTATTCCACACAGTGACTAGCACCCAGTAGTAGCTCAATAGATATTTACCGAATGAGTGGATTAATGTCACTTCCTAGAAGAGAAAAATCTTAGTATCCACTGTCTTCAAAACACTCTTGGCATTCCTTAAGTACACAAACACAGTGGGATCTGAACAACCTTTTCAGTCAAAAAACGCAGTACTGTAGTTTCTACCTCCTGTGATTATGACCAACGCTCAGTCTAAACATCACTTGATAAAGTGACTGGCATTCATGTAGGTGAGTGCTGTCCTGCTGAGGGGCAATTTCTAAATGTGATATCAGAGATTTAGGGATTTTAGTTTTCATCCTTACCACTCATTAGCAGGTAAATCTGAGACTTTGACTTCAAGTGATAAAAGGAATCTTTCCAAGTCAAAAAAGTTAATTACAACTACCAACATTGGAAACTGATGTTGAGTAATGCATGAAATCAACTCTTTTCTACTTACTGGATGCTATCTTCTGAAAAACCCTAAAAATTGGAAAGAACCCCATGGAACAATGACAAAGGTGTGAAAGATCTGTCAGCCACCAAAGATGAATGACCAGCCCACAGGCCATTGCAGAGACCACACTGGCCATAGCCTCGGCCTTCATGGCAGCCCTTGAACCATCTTTTGCAGCAGGGGCCTCTCCCCAGTTCTGGCCCCAGCTGACTGGGTAAGTGTCTGCAACTTGCCCAAACCAAAGAATCACTAAGTCTGCTGTTGGTGGTCCTTTCACCTACCTCCAAGTGTAACCATACAATCAAAACCTCTCCCAAGAATACGAACAAGAATGTCTGAGCCAAAGGGCTGTGAGATAGATCAGCCTCTGAGGTGGGACTGTGGCTGGAGGAGTAAGGGTAAGCTGGAGGCCAGCAGAGGCAGAAGCTCACAGCCTGGAGCACGAGTTGGTGGAGCACAGAAGGAGGCAGAGCAGGTGCACAGAGACAAGCAAAGGTGCTCATAGGACAAGGTTGTGATTACCAGGGGCCTGAGCCTCAGTTCCTGCAGCTTTTCATGCCCCATGCTCAATTCAGAATCTGTGCCCTCTTACAGGAGATAAATGGACTACAATATCATCCCTCGTAACCAGAAGTCTAAAATCCCAGGTAAAGATATGAGGAATATGTAAAATTCCCAGCCAAGCATCAAACATATGATGAAATAGCTGTGAGAGTGAAAAGAGGAAGGGGAAATGACAGGAACACTAGACTGTTGAGTACCAGGTCCACGCTGATGTCCACAAGTGCTTATTTAATCCATTCACTGGCTAGCCCCATCTGCAGCAAGCACCCATTCTGTGTCATTCCTCTGCCAAGTGCTAGTAAATGTGGAGTGACAGCACACATGCCCTGCAGGAGCTTGTATTCATGAAGGAAAAGCAAGACAAAGAGAAAGCGATGGCCCGGGCTGGGGAAGGTGGGAGAGGAGGCACCTGGGGCACTACAGAGCACCTGGTACTTATGGACAGCTCCAGGCTGTTGAAGCATAGCTCCAGATCACAGCTGGGATTTGTCTGCCTCTATGCAGAGGGATGCCAGTGACCTCCCGTTGTCACGTGTGTGCACAGCAAGCTCGGCAGATAACGTGGGGTCAGAGTAGTGATACATCGCACGTGGAATAGCACCACTGGGAGTCCACAGCTCTTCCTTTGAAACAACTACGTACTTGAAGATTACAATTACAGTGTCTGGAAAGAGTCCAACATTGCCCATATTCCCAGAGTTTAAAATATTTGTAAGAGCAGTGTGGTTTGTTAGCCTCTTGAAACATATCAAATAGTTACCCTGTCTGAGTTTTTTGACTTAACAATGTATTTGTCATTGATTTTCAATTGGAATGATTACACTAGATTTAGTGCACACTTCCGATTAAACCAGAGCAATGTCTTCTACTTAAATCTTCACTAGGAACCAATAGGATGAAGATGAAAGGAACAAGTGAGTACCTAGCAACTGAGGCAAACCTGGAAATCTCCCTGCTTCTCATGACTAATGTGGTAGGAAGCATCCCCCATGCTTGAGCTGCCGAAGGTGCCATTTCAACCCAACGTACCCCACACTCTGGTTCAATTTGACGTCACTCAGAAGGGAGTGATGAGGTGGTCTTCAAGGCCTCTGAGACACAGTGTCCCTAAAAGCCTTCACTTAAAGGACTCTGTCATGTAGGTGCTGTTGTTACTCATTATTTTTATCTAATAGAATTAACAATTTTGAAACATTTTTCAATAGCTTTCATTTAATATATCCGTAGATGAAACAGTATAATTAAAAAGAGAATTTGGATTGCCAGGTGTTCATAAACGTCTCACGTGTGACTTGATACCCAGAGTGCAGAGGACTGGATGTTCAATCGGGAGGATGCGCTCGTAGGTCCTGTCCTGCCTCCACTGAACAGACCTGGCCTTTAATCCCATCTCTTCTGAGTGAGGGCCAGGGCCGTTCTGTGTCATTCTCACAATCTCAGTGCCTGTAAATTTATTACCTATCATCTCCCATCTAGAGTTAAATGTGGCATCACAGGTTGGGTCTTTTGCCCCAATCCAGTCCATTACCGTCTTTCTTCCTGCCCAAGAAATATGAACCCAAAACAAAATTTATGCTACTGGAAAAATTTCTGGTTCTAGCAATTGTAAATGCATATGCCTATGCGTATAAATATGTGTGCATGCACACTTACAAATAACTCAAAAATATGTGGTGAGAGCCAAATTACACTTATCAATTACATATAACTACATTTCCTCTGTTGTAGTAACCTCATTGATATTAGAATCCAGCACAGTGTTCTCCAGTTAATAGTGGCAGAGAAGAAGCAAATGATAGTAAGGTAGTAGATTGCATTAGGAATGCACATCCCACGGAGACAGACTGGTCGAGAGCCCTGCTCGTGTGCAGTCCTTCTGCATAGCTGGGATGTGCTTGAGATAATGTTCAGAATCAGAGTAGAAAAGGGTATTTTCAGACAGGGAAATACTTTGAGATCAAAAGACTAAGATTTGGGAAGGAAAGTTAATTAACTAAGGTCACACAACTAATTACCAGCAAAATCAAGACTAGAGTAAGTTTCTTCTTCCAGTTCAGCCTGATGCTATACAAACAGTAGACGGATAACCATCAATGACAACTTAAATTCCACAGGGAGAAAAGGCGGAAGTCCTCAGATGCATGAACACACACAGAAATGAGACTAAACCGCATGCTGCCATAGTAAGAGGAGGGGTGTTACTGAATCCTGGCCACTGCTCCTGCCATAGATGAACTGACGGATGGTTGTCATGATACTGAGAGTCCTGTCAGTGGGAATATCCAATTCATCTGACACAGGCATCTTTTTGAGATCTGTGATTGATATGCTCCCTGGGAATTCTGACTCATTTTGCATGTCAAGTAGATCCTGGAAATGTGTATTTTTAGAAACCTCCCCAGGTAATTTAATGCATACCTCAATGGAGAAACTATTTGTACGTTATGACTTACCTGTAAAGCTTTGAGTTTTCAGATGATACTCATATATGTAAAATATGAATATCTACCTTAAACATCATTGTAAGGAGCAGGGATAAAGCTCTTAGGGTTCCAGGCACATGTGGTAGGGTTACAGCTCCAGCCCTCCACAGCCATGATCCTGTAATGGGCATGGACAGGTCTGTGGCATCATGAGAAGTTTGGGAAGTCAAGAGTTTGAGCAGAGGCTGTAGCCCAGGTGACACCATGTTTGAACCCCATCTCTCTCCTACTGAATGCACCTCAGCCAATCACTGCATCTCAGGATCCCACCCTGAAAATAGAGAGGACAGGGAAAGATGTAAAGCTTGAGCTTATCAGATAGAAAAGGCAATGAAGAGTCACTGAATGGAAAACAACTGGAAAGTTTCATCTTTTGGAGGTGAAAAATCAAAAGGACAAATTATATACAGAGTGGGGGGATAAAAGGACAGGAAGATGATTCAGGGAAATTTGCTCTTTGTGATGGGATGAGAAGTTGATGCCTTTGACCAGAGGACCCAAAAGAGGACCAGATTTGAGGGTTGAAGATAGGCTTCCTATTTGAAAAGTAGAATTTAACATGGGGTTGAGAACATGGGGCCTTGATGAACAAGGACACGATGTTGGGATTTCAGATCTCATGGTCAAGAGAGACATCAGGACAAGAAACAGCTGCTTGAGAATGACCCCCATGCACATGCGTCTCCAGGCTGAAGCTGCTTTCACCGGAGCATTTCTAACACAGGGAGTCTGTTTTCTCCACAACTACCCCCAGCCTGTTTACACAGTGAGAGTAAGGGGCAGGTACTTTCTCATAAGAAGTATGACTCAAAGCTTTCATTTTTGAATGTTGCCAGGTATAGATAATTCTAGAGAAAGAGGTTCCTTTCTGTACATTTAATTAATAAAAACTCTTGAAGGAAGAGAAACTGTCAAATAAGAGCTAAGCTGGAGGGGACTATGAAGGATGAACCACATGGTTCCTGCTGGACCAGACTCTCTGTGCAGGCCCACGGGATGTGCTTCACTGTGGACAGTGTACCAGGACTTCAAAGTTCCCTGAGGAAGGATCACCAGGAAGACCTGCTGTGAGGATGGACTGTAAAGCCACTTCCCTAGAGATTTCCACTGAGAAAACCTGCTGGGGAGGAGGGTGGTTCTTATCTGGCAGGATTAGGAAACCTGGCCCAGGCTCTTAAAGAAACCTATCCCTGAGTAGTTCTCCAACCTGGAGACCTTCTCAAGAGTGTGCTGGGCCTTACTTCAGAGGCTGACAGTCGGCACATCTAAAAGTGGCCCCGGTGATGCTGCTGCTGATGATGCTGGAACCATCTCCATTAGTGCTTTCCGGGGAAAAGTAGGACCTGCATTCTGACCAATGAAGCAAAGGTACCTGGTGTCCTCACCCCTGCACAGCAACCTGGATCTTCCATCTTGCTACCCTGTCCTGCCTACCCCTCAGTGCTCCCAAGATGTGGACACGTGGACACAAGGAGAAAACCTGGAAAATGAACTGACACAAAATTGTCACTGCATTCAAAATGAACACATATCTCCCACAAACACCTGCATTGTATGATGAGAGCAGGCAGCACTGAGATCAAAGCATGAATTTGTAATGGTGCCAATCCTGACTGCAGAGGAAGGGGCCCTTGGGACCAGGAAGTGTCCTTTACATCTCTAGGAAAGGTGCAGACAACTCCACTCTCCAAACCTAACCCTCAAACTCCATGCTTGTTTGCTTGCTATCTAACTCATATTTCCCTTTCCAATTTTTTAAGAAGCTTTGATTTAAAAGCATATTTTTCTCCTTAGTTTAACACACAACAACTTTGAGGGTGCTAAAAAGTAATTTTCTATATAAAATGTTATGCATTTAGACTGACGGTGCCAGTTTCATGATGCTAGAGCAGTTGGTGGATGACTTTTCATCATTCAGCGCTGGTTTCTTTTTGCTTTTGCAGAGCAGCTTCTGCCTTGCCCTCAGCTCTGTGCACCAGGTGCTCTCCGGGGAGGCAGAGCAGGGGTGGGACATTTGGGGAGCACTCACCGTGCACCAGGCACCCTCTTGGTGCTGTGCGTGTCCTGACGCACATGCTCCTGATTGTACACATGAGGAAACAGAGAGGTGAGGAGCCTGGCCCAGGGTCACACAGACACACTCAGGCCCCGGCTGGTGACCAGTCCTTATGCCACACGGCCTCTAGCAGATCCAACCCATCCAGGCCAATCAGGCCCAGAGCAGGTCTGTCCTACTCAGTGCTGAATTCCGAAATATAATGATGTTGGGTTTCTTTGGTGGACATCTGCAAGGCTTCCATACATGACTTTAAGTATAAACTATAAAATAATTTATATTCTGGATGTAAATCCATCTTCATATTCTTACCATTAATTCCTCTGTCCAATATTTGGTATGAGATATAGGTAAAATGGAAAAAATTCATGTGACATATCTTATATGTTTTTCTTTAAGTTATACTAATGAGCTTCGTAATTCTAATTGCTAAGTTTGCTCTTAAACCTTCTCCCCCACCACCCAAATACCAGTGGAACACATTTTTCAGGAAAATAAATTTCTAAAGTGCTAAAATTACTACACATTAAACCATAAGAAAGCATATTAAGCGAATATTTGGAGTCTGTCTGGCTTAAAACCAGAAAGCATGGAAATTAAACCTTTAGGCCTAAAATTTAACATAACTTAAAAGTTCTATATTACAGTTAGACTAACGGTGTTTTTCCCAAGTTGGTTTTTAAAACTACTCTAAGCTTTGAATTATGAAGGGGAAAATACTCCCAAAAGAAATACACAACTTGAGGGTGATGATTAATTTTTTCAGGCAGATTCACTGTCAGGCCATACAAAATTCTATACGTCCCTTTCAAGACTACCTGTTTGAAGAGAAACATTGTTTCTTAGCAAACTTAGCTCTTTAGAAATGCTCCCTAAAGTTGAAGTATTCAATAAAACATGCGGTGTTAGTTTTCTTTTTCTTTGGAATTAAAGTATTAATCATATTCCCTGGCTTTTCCTTTGCTTACGTTAGAAATGTGCTGTCAGTCGTTCTCCCTAGAGGACAATGGCTCTGGGAGAAAGTTTTGATGCAGATATTTTTATTGGCCCAGATTAAAAGCAGCATGAAGGCAGGTGGACACATGGGTGCAACGTGGTAGGTCCATGATGACCTGGTCCTTACATTACCAGTGTGAGTCCCGACTATTCACAATATGACACATACCCTATTTATGTGGCAATTTTTTCTTTCTTTGCTATGGGAAAACATGTTCTGTTTTTATGGCGATAAGACAAGAATTTGGCCCAGTAATTTTTCTTATTAGATACACGTGTTAAAGAAAACAACTTTTTTAGCAATCAAAAGATTTCTGATGAAATAGGGGCCCATCCTGATATTGTGCTTACTGTTGAGAATAAGCATGTGCATAGACCTGTGACTAGGTGATTACACTCTATTGCTGTCAGGTTCCCGGCACAGAGAAATGTCACTGTTGGAAAAAATATAATTAGATCTCATTGGGGCCCATCCTGATATTGTGCTTACTGTTGAGAATAAGCATGTGCATAGACCTGTGACTAGGTGATTACACTCTACTGCTGTCAGGTTCCCGGCACAGAGAAATGTCACTGTTGGAAAAAATATAATTAGATCTCATTTGCTTAAACCCATAAAAAAGGAAAGGCAATGAACTCAATAGTTCACCATACAATGTGAGATGTTGGTTAGAAATGGAATAATTTCTTTTAATCTTCTCTGTACATGTTGGTTATTGACCTGGGTTTTACCAGATGATTTTTTGGCAACAAATCATTGGTTCTTACCTCTTCTTAGCAAAATAACTGCCCTCCTTGGCCTTTACCTTGGGATGCCACTCGTATAACTTCGTATAATGTATGCTATACGAAGTTATTACGCCAAAGGGCTGTGAGATAGATCAGCCTCTGAGGTGGGACTGTGGCTGGAGGAGTAAGGGTAAGCTGGAGGCCAGCAGAGGCAGAAGCTCACAGCCTGGAGCACGAGTTGGTGGAGCACAGAAGGAGGCAGAGCAGGTGCACAGAGACAAGCAAAGGTGCTCATAGGACAAGGTTGTGATTACCAGGGGCCTGAGCCTCAGTTCCTGCAGCCTTTCATGCCCCATGCTCAATTCAGAATCTGTGCCCTCTTACAGGAGATAAATGGACTACAATATCATCCCTCGTAACCAGAAGTCTAAAATCCCAGGTAAAGATATGAGGAATATGTAAAATTCCCAGCCAAGCATCAAACATATGATGAAATAGCTGTGAGAGTGAAAAGAGGAAGGGGAAATGACAGGAACACTAGACTGTTGAGTACCAGGTCCACGCTGATGTCCACAAGTGCTTATTTAATCCATTCACTGGCTAGCCCCATCTGCAGCAAGCACCCATTCTGTGTCATTCCTCTGCCAAGTGCTAGTAAATGTGGAGTGACAGCACACATGCCCTGCAGGAGCTTGTATTCATGAAGGAAAAGCAAGACAAAGAGAAAGCGATGGCCCGGGCTGGGGAAGGTGGGAGAGGAGGCACCTGGGGCACTACAGAGCACCTGGTACTTATGGACAGCTCCAGGCTGTTGAAGCATAGCTCCAGATCACAGCTGGGATTTGTCTGCCTCTATGCAGAGGGATGCCAGTGACCTCCCGTTGTCACGTGTGTGCACAGCAAGCTCGGCAGATAACGTGGGGTCAGATGCTTCAGACCTCTGGGTGTTGGCCACATTGTGTTCCACTTCCCTCTGGGGCTTTCTCCTACAATCAAGTGTCAGCGTCTCTATGAGGAAAGACAGTAATTGCAAGCCTACTGTGGGTGTGAACCAGTAATTGCAAGCCTACTGTGGGTGTGAACCAGACTCCCCGTGTGATTCTAATGTCCCTGCTACTTATCTTTGCTCCTTCTGGCCCATCTTTTCTTTAGCCAGAAGTGGCTTAGCCTTCACTGCAGGAGATAATGCCTGTGGAAGCCTCCACATACATTTGGAATTTGAAAATGGTGCTAATTTTTACTTGGTCTCTAAAGCACCTGCACTGATCCGGTTAAATATTGCTTATTCCTGCATCGATCAACTTCCTTCTTCAGCAACAGACTGAAGCCAATTGAACTTCTGCACTGAGTGGTGCTTGCTAGGAGGTTTGGGGCCACACAGACACAGGCCCCACACGAGTTACAATTGCACTTAATTCTTTAGCACGGATGTTTTTCTCTTGTGCTCACAGCACAAGCCATGAAATCCTGGCAAGTGACAGCCACTGCTGACTATTTTTTGAGACTTCACATAAATCTATTTCCAAACAGTTTTTCTTTTTGTGGTAATATGTTTCATTCATAGGTGACAAAAACTGTTTTCTATCCTGAACTTTGAGCCAATGCTTCACTGAGAAACTTAGAAAATATCAGTTTATAGTGATGGTAATTTAATCACTCAGATGAAATGAACCAAATTCCAGAAGCAGTTAAAAGAGCAAAAGGTTACATATGATGTACTTAAACATATCTTAAATTTTGTCTGGTTGCTCTGAAAATGATAACTCAGCTGAAAATGTGATGTTTAAATAAAAGCCATTATAATAAAAGACACTGTCACCTTTGAGAAAACTGCTTTCCATGCAGTTGAAACTTTTGCTCTTTCCTACCTCACTTTTCACATTTAGTGACAACATTTTTTTCAATGTCACACATTGTAAATGGAAAGAATTTTTAAGGGGTGGAAAAAAACCCATGATGGGGTATAGACTCTGTTACGCCCACTTGTGACTACGGCACTAGATAATTATTCAAACCCTCCCAGCATTCTCTCATGTTGTTTGTGTTGTAATTAGGGCTCTCTATTAGAAATAAGGTAATAAAGTCTCCCTAAAGAATGGCTGAGTCTGTGTGCCAGAATATTGGACTATAAGGGCTACTTTTTGTTGGGTTTTTATTATAACATGTGCTACATTAACTCACTCACCTTTAAAAACTTTTTTTTCCCTCCATTTGGAGGTTGCCCAAACATTTTTAAGTTGTTTCCTCATTTTTACTGATTATAGGAAAACCTCAATCATGTCCCCAAACTCACATTTGAATGATAATAAAAAATCATATTTCACTACTACAGTGTTTGCAGGAGGTTAAAATATCACTTTGAAAATTACTTATTCACTTAATTTTATTTTTCAGGACTCAAAAGGCAGCCTGGATGAACGGAGACATGTGATCGGTTTTAACTTCAATTTGGTTTATTTGAAAAAAAAAGAAAGAAAAAAGAATGAAAATCTTAATTTGGTCTTCAAGAACGCAACTTAAGAAGGTCCATAAAAATAAACATAAGGCAAACTCTACAGGATTTTTAGTCTAGAGCAAAATTTTAAAGACCAAGAAGTCAAAATTCTCAGATACCCAAAAGGGTGCTGGGTACAGGAGACAGATTGCACAGATTGTCCATTCAGATCAGGTTAATGGGGTGGAACTTATATCCAAGAGCTAAAATCTATTGTTTATAATGTTGCATGAGATGAGTCAGTGGGCAGTGTCTGAATTCTCCGGGACCCGTGGGCCCCTCAGCTTCTGGGTTCTGTTTGTGTGCAGCCATGGAAGCCTATGTCTCCAATCCCGTGTGGCTGAGCGTAGACAGGTGTTTCGGAAGCTCTTTAGTATCAATCAGAAGTCACAGGGACATGAGGATGAGCTATATTTGTGTGCTTTCTGTAACTGTTCACCCATCCCAGAGATCTGTCCTTGCAAGGCCTTCTAGAAACATCAAATGTAAACAGCTACTAAGTTGAAATAAGCGATGTCAACCCCACAGGATGACATCCCATTTTGTTCTCAGGATCAAGCTCATCTTCACATCTTTTCTCTCTGTAGCTTTTCTTCTCTACCAACGCTCACCTCTTCCCCCACCTCAAGCAGATGCAAACAACCACCTCTGAATGCCAGTCCCCATTCTTAAATCACAACCTTTGTCACAGAGTATTTTAAGTATTTAGTTACTTAATGTGTCTCCTTGCTGGACTGCGGACATCTGGGAAACATGGTCCTGAAAAGGGCACATGCTCAGCTCTGTGCTCTTAGTGCACGGCAGGCATTCAGCACAGGGTTTAGGGAAATCTGAATGGATCAAAAGGTTAAAAAAAGATGACCCCACTGGTAAAGTTTGTACATTTTTATGGGCAAATTGAGTGCAAAATTATATAAACACACCATAATAGTAGTCGAAACAGTGTTTCCATTCCCTGATATGTTAAATCTCTTCTTCCAAGTGCCTCATTGTTAGCTTTTTGAGATAGCCCCTTTCAGAAATGTCCTCAGGTTGTCAACTCCATGGCTGAGAGCTCTGTGAACTCCTTTTTAAATGGTAATAGTATTAGTAACTGTTCTCAATATCAAGGAGCTGCTGTAGGTTCAATGTCATGGGTACACAAAATCCCTACAAGACTAGCATGTCCATGACTGGAAATTTCCAGAATTTGACATCCATTAGAAAAGGTTTCAATCCCTCACTTTTCCCCAGCATCTAGGACACATACAGCCTGCATATAGGACAAGCTCCATAAATATCCACTGAACGAATGCTGTACCCGCGTGGAACTCAAGCTCAGAGAAGATGTTTGCTTTGAAGTCCTCAAGTGTGATAGGACCACTTCTGACTCTTGTCACATGATCCAGAACTGTAGACCAAGTGATGTGAACTCCGGCAAAGATAACTGTCCCCGTCAGCCTCTTGGAACTTTTAGTGAGGCTAAATTACATAATTAGCTTTAAGACTTGCTTATTGTAGTTCCTAAAGTTAATTTCACTCTTGAAAATGATTGTTCATGTCACTTAGACTTTATGTCTAAAGCAGCCTTGCAAAAGCAACGCATTTCAATAACTTTATCAAAGAAATTAGAATGGATTATTAATATTCATTCCAAAATATCATTAAAAAAACTCAGAACATACATTTTACCAGAGACACATTCTCATAGGAAAAGATGTTATTCGTCCTCATACAACTTTATTGTTCATATACCTTATCTTGTTTGCCAAAGACGACTTGAAGAAATCCTGCCCTTGTAAGTGATGTTCTAAACTTGTCTACCAGTGACAGCAGTCTATGCACATGAACAAGGTAATCTCTACAAACTGCACCACATATGTGATTGATAGTGTGAAGGAGAATCTACAGCTCTTTAAGAAGATAACTATAATGCATTTTCTCCTAAATATATGGTTAATAAATTACTCAATAAAAATATTACCAAAATTTTGCCACATATTTATATCATAGCTGTACATATAAACATGGCCATTCTATGTGAGTTGCATACCCAGTTGTAGTGAACAGGGCATAAACATTTCGAATGAACACCCACAATTCATATGACTATATACCTACAGATATGGATTTTAAGGTCATTACTGGTACATTTTATCTAGATTGAAATTTAGGTATGCCTTTCTTTTTTAAAAAAATTTTATTTTATTATGAACGTTTATGGGATACAAAGCTAATTGTTACCCCTCATGCCCATGATGTGAGGGCCAGATTCCTACTGGCAGTATACCCATTACCAGAAATTAGGTATGCCTTTCTATCAATGACATTGTGTAATCACCGGAGGCCTAAGTGAAGGCTGAAATTTTGTGAAGAGAATTTGCATTTGCTACTCCTTGTAATCTGAAAGCCCCATCACTGTAAACTCCTTCTGGATAAATTCTCTGCCTGAGGATATTTGGACTTCTC
>NW_007730221.1:173347-186145 GCF_000696425.1 Galeopterus variegatus
AGCCCCATCACTGTAAACTCCTTCTGGATAAATTCTCTGCCTGAGGATATTTGGACTTCTCTGGCAGTGTGAATTTCAAGTAAAGCCCTTGTGCATGCCAGCAGGAGATGCAAACTTCTCCAGGAGGCTTTCCTCTTCCATCACTGTAGGCCAAAGCAGAGATATGCAGGTTTCCTCCCTGTTCCTCTCTGGATTCTGCGTTTATTTTTGTAGACCATTGACACTGAGTCTGCAACTCTGTCGTTACCCAACTTTATACAAGTCTTCTTTAAAATTGTCCATATTGGGCTTTTGAGTCTGCAACTCTGTCGTTACCCAACTTTATACAAGTCTTCTTTAAAATTGTCCATATTGGCAATAGTACATAAAGTACTTTCTTCTCAATAGTACATAAAGTAAAGGTTCATCTTGCTATTCAACGTGACTTAGATTTGATTTAAAACAATACATTTATCCCCCATGTTTATCAGAGTTAGATTGAATATAAATGAAAAATTATTAAGTATTGGCCTACACCTCATGAATTCCTCAAGGAGGTTAAGAAGGCTTGACTTCCCCAGAGATTTTTTTTTGAGAATGACTCCCCCACAGAATCTTATCAAGTCATATATTACAACTCTTTCCTTCCTGTCATTGTGTGTGTTTCTTATGTCCCTTACGGTGAATTCCTAGAAGGCAAAGATAATATCCAATATGCCTATGGCATTACAGTATTTGGTGCATCAATATTGATGCTCAGTAAAGGCTTGCTGGTTGGATATCTAGTTGGGTGGCTGGCTGGACATGTGGATGAGTAGATGAACAGATAGATAAATGGATGGATGGATGGATGAATAGATGGATGATAAATAGATGGATGGTGGATAAATAATGAACAAATGGTTAATGCATAAATGGACGGATGGATGGATGGTGGAGAGATGGAAGTATGAATGGATGGATAATGAATGAAAGGTAGATTAATGGATAGATGAATGGTGGGTAGATAGAAAGGATGGATAGAGGATGGTGGATGGATGGTGGATAAATGGGTGGATGGAAGAATAGATGGATAAAAATGACTAAATGGTGGATGGATGGATCGGTGGATGACTGATGGCTAGGTAAGAATGATGGCTGGATGGCTGAGTGTTTTTAGATGGATGGATGGTGGGTAGATGAATGGTGAATGGATGGATGGATGAGGAACACGCAGGTATGAAGAAGTGCTGTCTTCCCAAGAGGTATGAGGCTGATGTACAGGTGAACGCTCCCTGTATTATTATTCCACTGTCCCCTGAAAAGCAGGGAGATTCACTTTTTGCAGACAAAATACTCTTTCCTTCTGGAAAATAGGACAAATAAATTACACACTGCATCAAGATCAGTCATTTGCCCATTGCAACTCTGACTTTCTAGATGCACTGGCAAGTACCCAAAGCAACTGTAAGCACGAACTATGGCATTACTCTTTTATCTTTTTTTTCCTCCTATTCACTTTAATAGAGACAGTTTTCAAGGCCCTGTTCTGTATAAATTCTATGCCATTTTGCATAGTTTCTAACCTCAAGAAACTCGCTGTCTAGTTGGAGGTATCAGGTGTAAGTATGAGAATTCGTCAGCACAAGCTGGCACCGTGGGACAGGGTCGAGAGACACCGCTGCTGAAACGCCCCACTGGGGGACGATTCATGACACCAGGACAGCTGAGTGAGCAGCATAGGGGAAAGGTCAGTTTAAAGAAGATGTTGGACCTCAAACCAGCATCATGTAGCTTAAAGAGTTTAAACTTAAAATAACATTTGAATGAGGATGGTTAGCAATTACTACATTCAGACTGAAAGTCTGATTTTTAAAAAATCATTCTCACATTGGGACCAACAAAATGGAAATGAAGGTGAGCTCTACAGAGCAGGAGGCCAACTGGAGGGGCGCTTTTGCCTGTGGAAAGTCCACATAAAACTTCAAATGTTAACATGACTTCTTTCACCTCATGTGAATTTATAAATGAAACTTTTTTTTCCTTCTTTTTAAGGCTACAAATTCATTAGTATATCCCTGGGAATGACTGATTCAATTCAAAGCATTTTTAATAATTCTGGTAACTCTAATCTGAACCATTATTTCTAATTTCTTAATATGAAACCAGAAATATTGGTGACCTAATAAGTTTTACAGCACTCCACACAACCTTCTTTATGGAGCTTGCACCATTATGTAATATGTTATAAAGCAAGTTGAATGTTGTAAAACTCATTATTTTTTTCTCTTAGCTAAAGTGCATGATAGCCAAAAATTTAAGTGGAAAGCTATTAAAGTTCCAGAAATCTCAACCTTACATTTTTTTTTTTTTTTAATGTTCTCTTTTGCTTTTGGGGGCTCTGTGTGACAGTTTCTGGTCCTGGGTCTATTGAACTGCAGTGTCCCAAAGTTGCAAGCAAAGTAAGGCTCCCCTGGAAACTCTGGGCTTCATGAATTTTTACCTGTGTTATCTTTTCACTTCGGTTGGACAATTATAAACCAAGTGGAGTAATCAGTATAAAACATTAAAGAGAATTGGTAGAAAATAAAAAGCTAAACATTAGAAATAATAATTCATTTTTTGATGAGAGAGTTAGGATTACACGAAGCTTCAACTCCAAACAATTTACTTCTTTTTAGAAGACCTCAACTGGAAGAAGGGAATAAAGTACCTTCTAAATCATGCTGTTTTGCTGTTTCTTTGTCAGAGTTCTGGCTGACACGACTCTGCTTACAGGTCCAGGTTGTAATTGATTCCTTAAAGTTTAGGACATGAATTAAAAGATGCTGTCTTGGACCTAATAGGTGGTTTTGTCACAAATCCTGGATTAGTTTAGAACTGACAAGTCAAATTGAGTGAGAGTAAACATAGAGAATAAAGGAAAAAAAAATATCTTTTAATAAGCATAAATTGATTCCTTTCTGATCGCTCCCCAGAATAAATTTCAGGCCTATTTCTCTTTCAACAGAAGCAATAGAGGGCTTTGCAGATTTGTTAAAACATCAGTTCTTTCTTTCTTTCTTTCTTTCTTTCTTTCTTTCTTTCTTTCTTTCTTTCTTTCTTTCTTTCTTTCTTTCTTTCTTTCTTTCTTTCATTTCTTTCTTTCATCTTATAAAAAATTATTGTGTTGTGCAGTCTGGTTTTACCCTCCACATAGTCGCCATAAATTGGAATTATGCTTTAAAATGACTCCTTCAGTGCAATTTTTGCAATGTAGAAAGCCTTAGAATAGAAAAAGTTTCTGTTGACAGAATTCTGATTCATTGAACTAGGTGCTATAGCAGGTACTTATACTGAATTTCTGAAAAAGTGTTGGTGTCACAGACAGAAATCAACGTGAGAATCTGTGGGGATATAGTCTTTAATTCTTTGACTTCTGTGTTCACATCTGATTGTAAAATGCTTATACACTTTGTGGCAGAGGCTTCTAAGTATCAATATCCATTTTCCCCTTTTTCGTTAATAATTTTGCACACTCCCCTTGGCATTTAGCTGGTCACATGATTCCCCATAACAAAGGCCTCATTTCCCAGCATCCCTCATAAATAGATAAAGCCATGTGACTAGATTCTGACCAATGGACTATAAGAAAGTGATATATGCAATTTTAATGGCTGGCATCCAGCAACCCTCTTGGACTACAAGGTGTGCTCGAGGTAGAGCCCAGGTCGCTGACACCACAGAGGACCTCACCAGTCTTGAACTAACAACCTCCAGACTTCTCAGAAATAAAGAGGAAGACTCATCTTATTTTACCCAACTTAACGTAGGCTTTTTTTTTTCCTATTACTTACACCTGAATATAGCCCTAACATTTACTGTGGCCATAGAGTAATAATATTATCTTTTTTCCATCAACCATTCAATAAAACTTAGTGAAAGAAAAGGTACGAAAAATCTCTAGTTGGATGCCTGACACAGACTGGTATCTTTAGACATGTCAGTTAAGGAGCTTATTGAATCCTGCCAAAAATGTGTCAATTCAATAAAAAGAATCAAAATAATTATTTGACTGGCTGCAAAGACAATCAATCTGAAAGGCCCTGTTAGACAAAATCTAAATGGTAAATACCTATTAGTGTGGCTTAGAGAGTTCCGAAATGAGCCCACATTGAGTTAATAAGGCTTAGGAACATTTAGGAAAAGACAAAAATGAATGAATTTGGTATAAATTTGGTCTGCGTGATGCCTTCTGCAGGGACAAGCTGTTTAGCTAGCCTTCCTTGTCTCCAGCCAGGCTTGTATCCCACCTGCATTCATCCAGCACAGGTGAGGCTGTGCCCAGGCGAGCAAGTGTGGGGTGGTATCCAGCTCTGGCCAGTGGTCCTCACCGGTCCACCTTTGTTTAAGAAAAGTCCCTAATTCCAGATGAGCCAAGGGATAAAAAAACATACTTTTGGAGGTAGTTGAATCACACACACAAAAATAATTGCAGGCAAAAGGAGCGTAACGTTAAGTAGGGGAAAACAGACTCCGCGTTCACTACGGTTGTGACATATGCGTCTTTTGCTAAGCACAGAAAAATTGGGGAGCATTCCATGCAGAGAGGGAAATCTGTCTGACTTAGCTATTCGTCTTCCTATTCACTCCACAGGTAATTATTGAGCACTTCCTTGTGCCTAGCCTTGTGGGGTGGGGTCGATGCAGTGAAAACTACACAGGTTACACCTGCCTTCTCATGGAATGAGCATTCTAGAGGGAGAACGACAATAAAAAGATGACAAAACAAGACAGTGAAGACAGCCGGAGCCCTGATCTCACGGTTGGACAGGAAGAGGGTGTTTGCTTTATCGGCCATCAGCATTTCTACTTGTCTTTTCTTCCTGCATATCTTGTAAGATGATCTGTGGCTACGTCAGTATCAGAAGTGACAAGAGCCTGAGCGTTTTCCTGTCCTTGCCCTGCTGTCCCTCCGGTCAGCATCTTGCCTCTATGAAATGTGAAGCATCCACTGTGGACAAATGTGTCCGAGTCTCCAACTTTATACACACACAGAGGTGAGCCACTTAATGAGGAGAACCACACCCTTGAATCTTAAGACTGCTTCAGGGTTCTCTCCATGATTTCTGCTGAAGAATTTCCTGAAATCTTTGTGTTTCGTGGAGTGATAACTGCAGCTGAATAGAACATCAGGAAGTCCCCTGGACACCGACTTGCCATGGCTTGCAGGGTCTTGTTCTGTGGGGTAGATGGAAATGCTTAAGGATCCCCTCTGTATTCTTCATACATGGAATGAAACACACACACCCAGGTAGCTGCCACCAGTTCAAGATGTGGATACCAACTGCGAAGTGAGCCTCCTCGGTCCACCACCAACCCCACAGTCATTCTTCCGACTTCTGATCACAAACATTGGCGTCTTCATCAGAATTAAATATTTCATTGTCTGGATTCTTTGACTGCGAAGTGAGCCTCCTCGGTCCACCACCAACCCCACAGTCATTCTTCCGACTTCTGATCGCATACATCGGCGTCTTCATCAGAATTAAATATTTCATTGTCTGGATTCTTTCCCTCAGTTTGTGAGATTCATCCCATGTTATTTCATGTAGCAGGAGTTGATTCATTTTCAGTGCTGTATAGTATTGCATGGGATGAAAATACCAAAATATATTTATGTATTCTACTGTTAATGTACATTTGGGTTGCTTTCAGCTAAAGGCTACACAAATAATGTTGCTGCTATAAACATTACTATGCATATCTTTTGGATGGGACACATATGCACACATTTTTGGTGGGTATATGTGGGGGAAGAGGATTGCTCGTTCATAGGTTATGCATGTATTCAGCATTCGTAGACATCATCATACAATTTTCCAAAGCAGTTGTGCCGACCTTTACTTCCAGTAGCAATATATGAGGATCTGAGTAGAGTTCTAGCTGATCCAAATGTTTGCAAGCTCTCGTTTATTTATTTTAAACACTATATAGCTTATGTAGTGTTATGCCGTTGTAATGAGGTTATGTCTTTTCATACGTTTAAAAGCCATTTGGAAGACTTCTTGTGATGATTATTTGTCTCTTATGCATTTTGAATTTGGCACTCTATCGTTTTCTCATTGAACTCAAGGAGTTGTGTGGGAGACCCCTATCAAATAGTTCCTCCTACTCTGTGTCTCACACCTTCTCTTAATAGCATGATCGCATGAACAGAAGCGGTTTTCATTTTTGATTCAGTGTTCTACCTATAAAATTAGGAGATCAAGATGTTCTTGTTTTTCAACTCTCTCTATATGACAGCAATTAGTCTTCTAATCTATGTAAAGTATTTTGAGATACTTTGAGTAATATTTTTAAAATAAATGAAGATTCCCTTAACCTGAACCCTATGCTTTGTTCTGTCTTTCTTTGACTGTTGGCTCTCAGTGGTCTCTGTTTTTAATTCTGTCATCATATTTCTTGAGATGCCTTCGTAGCCCTACCTGGATGCCCGTGTTCTATTGTCAATGTTTAAATAAAGAAGGCTCAGATGGGATGCTTTTCTTTCCTAAAATAATGCAGAACATTTCTAATGTATAAAGTATGGCAAGAGGTCTTTTCTGCAAGAGCTGCAGGAGTCAGAACTAGCTCAATTCTCTTTCCAATACATCTTGTTGTTTGTATTTTATTTATTTACTTACATAAATCATAGCATAGGCATTATTTGTCTCTAGAGTAAGTTTTAGCATAAACTCTTAAAAGTGGATGTATGGCAATGGCAATTTAATGTTTGTTTGGGCTTTGCAGACTCTCAACAGGTTCAAGAATCTGGAAAGATTTTTTAGAACTTCTCTGAGGTTAAAAAAGAAAGCAACTTTTATAGCTCTGCAAAATAGGGTTCCCTGCCTACTAAGAAACATTCTTAAAACCCTCCTGCAGCTTCCATAAAACACTTTATTTTGCATTTTGAATAGGTTCATTCTTTGGGGGCATAATTTATTTGGGGTGAATATATTTTTGCTTTGTATTGTGTTTTATACATTGTGTTTTATGCCTTGTTACAAAATGTTCTCATGTAGACCTTTAATTTCATGTATTCTTAGACAAATTAGTTGGTGTTCTGCATGTGAATATTCTCCAGTTTTCTCTTGTGAAGAAAAATCTGTTCAAGAAAAATCAAACTCTGGGTGAGAGATATGTGCGTAATGAAGTAAAATCAGCCACACATACTATTACTCTTGTCTAATTGTAGGTCTAAGAAACACATGGATAGCAATGATGTTGTGTCATAATATTACAAATGCACTGCTCAGGGGACTTGGCATTGCTTTGTCCTTGAGATTTGCAGCTTGGGTAAAAATCACTTCTTTACTGATGACGTGTCTGATGGGGTTCTGGAAGCTTCGTCAAAAGTTAAACTTCAATGTAAGCAAAGAATTACCATTGGAATCCTGAGAAACAGGTTGGGGAGAGTTGAGGGACATTATCTTCAGCTTTCTATAAGTCTCTGGGTTTGTTTTTTCTATAGTGAGCCTATCCTAATTTTATTTTTAAAAAAATGAAGAAAGAAAGAAAGAAGGAAAGAAGAAAATGCTGTAGTAATTCCTGTATTTAAGAAAACCTTTTGTCGCTTGGGCCATCGCTAGTGATGTGAGTACTTAACACTCACCAGAATCAGGAGTTATGCTAGGCAGCTATTCGAATTGCGCATTTAAAATGCACTCATTATACAAGCATGATTGACAGCACCCTGTGAAACTCCACAGAACGCTTCTTTCTACACATTGGAAGTTGTTATGTGGTAGCTCTAAGAATACTTTACAGAGTTAAGTAGCTGTCCCAGTGGTGACATCAGGCAAGGATGCTCATGAGGGAAAGGTGACCATCTGGCTCCAGGATAACTTCAAGTCTGTCCGGTTGGAAGACTAATTCAGCTCTTCCTATCTGCCGAGTCCTTCCTGCGGACAGGGACACTATCCCCGCACCACCAGGCATAGGCACCTCCAAGGCGGTGACCATGCAGACAGCTGGTGGCCATATCCCTACCTGAAGGTGTCTCCCAACATGGCACACTGCATCTGGCATGGTGTTGGCCACTGAGCTGGCTCCACACACACTGCTGCCAGGATTCACCAGAGCACATGTCCCCACCAGCACGGCATCCGTAGGCNATTTAAAATGCACTCATTATACAAGCATGATTGACAGCACCCTGTGAAACTCCACAGAACGCTTCTTTCTACACATTGGAAGTTGTTATGTGGTAGCTCTAAGAATACTTTACAGAGTTAAGTAGCTGTCCCAGTGGTGACATCAGGCAAGGATGCTCATGAGGGAAAGGTGACCATCTGGCTCCAGGATAACTTCAAGTCTGTCCGGTTGGAAGACTAATTCAGCTCTTCCTATCTGCCGAGTCCTTCCTGCGGACAGGGACACTATCCCCGCACCACCAGGCATAGGCACCTCCAAGGCGGTGACCATGCAGACAGCTGGTGGCCATATCCCTACCTGAAGGTGTCTCCCAACATGGCACACTGCATCTGGCGTGGTGTTGGCCACTGAGCTGGCTCCACACACACTGCTGCCAGGATTCACTAGAGCACATGTCCCCACCAGCGCGGCATCCGTAGGCCAGGTGTGGGGGTCGCTGGCCAGTGCATTCAGCTGGGGCCCACGGCCAGTGTACTCTGACGGGTAAGGATGGGGGTGGGACTGTGCATAGAGCTACGTCCTTTGGATGTCCAAGAGACAGAGCAACTTTAACGGGACAAGTCAGCTTTCCCTCCCATTTCCATATAACGTTTCAGTGCGTGTCCCCACCTGGGCCTGGCTGGAAAGGGCCTTGCTCCACCTGTGTGAGCCCCCGGGACAGAAGGACATTGGGCCTCCAGCCTGCTGCCAGGCTGCATGGCTCAGCGTTGCTGGAGGGGCTGGCGGTGGCAGCTGGCTGTGTGTCACAAGTACGCTTTGCAGCACTCTTCGTGTCCGTGTCCTTGTTCTCATCAGCACGAGGCTGGCTTCAGGCCTCCCCCACAAAGCAGAGGTCAGCCCGTGCACGAGAGAGGCACCGCGTTCCAGCTCCACGTGGTGCCTCCTCAACAGCTCTTCCCTCCACCCTGAGAAAAAGTGCCAACCCCGGCCTGGGGCCGAAAGAGAGGTGACATTTCACAGGGACACAGTGTAAAGTCCCTCCTTGGCTTTTCAGTGGGCAGCGAACTCTTTCCTGGGAGGGGTCCAGCCCCCGAGCAGAGCATCCTCCAAGCCTGGTCCAGGTGGATCCACAGTGGCTTGAGTACCGGAGACAGAGAATGGTCGTGTATCAGAGGCTTTCTGGCCTCTAGAAATAAAACTCTCTTAAAATCATAAAAGCTTCATGATTAATAAATCACTCAATGATACAGTTATGAAATAGCAAAAAAAAAAAAAAAAAAAAGTCAGCCTTGGTGACAGATTTATACCCTGTGGACTGTAGGGGGTGCAAGAGTTCCATTTCAGCCCTGGCGGTGACAGTCTCTGTGGGTCAGACCCCACAGTGAATAGGCCTATATCACGACAACAGAGGTAGTTTTTCCATGAATCCAGCCCTGTAAGAAAGGGGATCAAACCAGCATGCGTTTTGACAGTGTAAACTGCAATCTGAAACTCAAAGCTGGGAGTGAGAGCTCAGAAAAGGAGCGAGCTTGTATTCATCCTGTGAAATCCCCTCTGCCAAATCTGGGGGATCAGTTCAGTTGATTACAAGAAGACTTCTTCACCCCGGACAGGAACGCACACGCAAACTGGCTGCCTTGTGAGAGGAAGCCCCGCAGAAGGACACAGCGGCGAGGCTGTCTTTGTACAAGACAGAGCTGATGAATGGTTCCTGGACATGAGCAACTGCCACGTTCTTACCTAGATCTGACAGAGGGGCTGAATTTCCTGTGCCCCTGTTTAAAATGTGTAAGCCGGGCAGTCCACAGAGGCCAGCTTTCAGAAAGCCCACTGTCATCTGTGTCCTGGCAGGCTGACTTAGAGTCTGGGTGCCATTCCGAGGTCTTATCTCTGCTTCCCAGTGAGAAGTCTCTGAAAAGAAGCAACCCAGGCAGAATGATGGAAGGGCACAGGTGGGCACAAACCCACCGCCAAGAATAAGGAGCTGCACTGGGGGTTCATGCCTGGGGACCAGCGGCCAGCTGGGGATGCCCACATGATCCACGCCTGCACCGCTGCAGTCCTGCTGCAGCCCTGCCTTGCCATATGTGCTGCAGGGCTCAGAGCCGTGCTAAGTCCTCGGGGCACTAGAGGACATGAAGAAAGGCTGCACCCACTCTTCAGTCTTCAGTGACAAGTCAGGAGGGATTACGGTCCAAAAAGAGCAAGCCAAAGTGGCAAATTTGTGGTGACAGAAATAAGAACTTAAGCAAAGATCCTTAGCTGATGTTCCTGTCGGATTCTTCAAGTAACTGTATTGTAAAGAAAAAGTAACCGCTCAGGAGCTGTCTGTCCACACAGCATAACTGGGGTCGGGGAGGCAGGTGCCATCGACTGAGAAAATGTGTGCAAATTGCTGTGATCGATACACAAGGCAGAGGGAGGTGGCCACGACTTTCCTGAGGGCCAGACTGGCAGTGCAAGGCTTTTTAGGTACTGGGAACTTTGCTATGGGGGATTGTGTAAATAACCACGATATCTATTCTCACGGATTTTTCCAGAAAATATGGCAAGATTTATACAATCTATTTTAATATTGAAACTTGGTTTATAAGGAAAGAAAATAATAAGAACACCTTTACATACTTCTTCTTAACTCGCTCTTTTCCCATATACCTTTGAACATACACTGAAAAAGAGGGAAGCCACCAAAGAGTGGACATGTTCTAGGTGACCTACTTGCAGTTTTCCTCCACTTTGCAGTAGTAGCACCAAGAGCCTCTCACACAGACAGCCAGACCGAATCGAGGGCAACAGAACCTCTTACATGCCCTGTATGCATAAGACTTCATGGGCACATACCAATATTTTAGGGTTCACAGCTGTAGGTTTTATGGGCTCTAATAGGCAGAAATGAGATTCTCTGTCCAGTGGTCCAGCTCTGTCATAGAAAAGTGACTACTTCATGGGCACATACCAATATTTTAGGGTTCACAGCTGTAGGTTTTATGGACTCTAATAGGCAGAAATGAGATTCTCTGTCCAGTGGTCCAGCTCTGTCATAGAAAAGTGACTCTTTGACTATGTCCAGTCAACAAGTTGGTGCTTGGAATAAAATGCCTGCACCTGGGAAATTTTCTTTATATTCTTCATAATCTAGAGAATCATTGATTCTAAAGGGACTCTACATCATACTGACATTTTTTCTCAACCTAATGGTTTCTTTTATTATCTGAGAGCTGTCTCATAGTACAGATATTTTAAACCATGCATGACCATTGAGTCCATCACTGAGTTACATCCCAGTGAGTCTGGACCCAGGTTTGTTTCTGCCCCAGAGAAGAAGACAGGTGCATAGCTCTGACAGTCTGGAGAGGGTGGGGTGTGACCTACCTCCTGCTGCTCTAGCACGCTAGTGATTCTAGCCACATTTCAATCCATGATTTAAATGTATTTCTCTCCCTTTTTGAATCTCTAAGGCAGGGTGATTTACATGGCATTACTTAGAAAGTGTTGCACTGAGTTCTACTGAAATCCATTTTCACATATTTTGTGCATAGACGGGTCTTTTTTGTTCTTATACAACTTTTTTATACCTTAGGTAAACAAACAATCCAAATGTCTTATTAATATATCAAGGTGGCACATGTAGATACAAGAATTTCAAATCACCAAAGAAGGTGTTTTGGTAAAGCATTCATAGAAATGTACTTTCTATTAATTTCTAGTTATTACTCTAATAATTTTTAATTTTTAATGGGAGTTCACATGCTATTTGACATCAACCATGAAATGCACAATAAGCTATCACACATTCATAATTTATTACTAGTCATTACATAATCCACTAAGCGAATCTTTCAAGAATTTTAAATTTCATGTGAATTCTCCCAATGCAGATGTTATTATACACTGATACTGATAGTCAACTCTGTATCCCATAAATATGTATAATCAATTAAGTTTCAACTCAAAAAATTTTAAAAAATAATAGGTAAAAATAAAACACACACACACAAAAGAAAGAACAGCAGTTGGTAAAGTCTGCAAATGTTTTTCCATGACATTGCAAATAATTTGCAGATAGCTTGCAAAAGTTGTTTGGAACTGCTTTGGAGCACAAAAGAGAAAGAAAAAGATGGATAGCACAGAGGGCAAAAGAGGAGAGAGCCAGTGAATGTGACAATGAGGAAAAGGGAATGACAGGAAAAGAAACAGGTGCAGCTTCAGGAGCAGGTGAGTGGGAGAGGACAGAGCGAGGACACCGTAATCATCACGTCGCAAACCTCTTCCAAAATGTTGACCCAACTGTGACAGAATGCATGGCTATTATTTATTTAGTGAGGGAAGAGGTAGGCAGCTCCCCACTTCGGGGGGAAACAAACGTGTGCAGGTGTGTGTGCTTGATGGGAGTGCACAGAACTGAGCCTGCTGGCATGCCACCAGCGGCTCCGTGACTCAGAAGTGAACCCACGAGCATGCCTGAGAAGTACAGGTGCATCTCAAACACAGCGGCTGTGGACGGAGGGCAAGCACCCGCAGGTGACTGACACCACTGGGCCTAGGCAGTGGGTGCATGCCTGCCCACATCAGGCCCGTCATCTTTTTAATAAGGACCCACATACAAAATCAGCAAACACCAGACAAGGAGAAACATCGAAGTGTTTGCATTGTCAATTTTTTTTTTTCCTTTTTGTCTTTTTTCATGACCGGTAACGGGATCGCAACCCTCAGTGTAGCACCCGC
>NW_007730221.1:186976-191711 GCF_000696425.1 Galeopterus variegatus
TATAAAGCTTCACAGTAAAATCTGGTTAAGCAGATTTTTGAAAATGTATATTCAGGAATCAGTTGTACCTACAAAAATAATTAGGAGTATTTCTCTTGATGATTTAATTACAGTTGAGTTTTGTTTTCTTCTTTATCCCTTTTTATCTTCTCCAGGTTCTCCATAAAGAAGATGCAGGGCATGATATTGAGGACAAGAAGAGTCAGGTGATTGATGGACAGTGGGGACCTGCCCAGTGTGGGCCGTGCAGAAGAGTCAGGGAGCGTTGTTGAGGGACTTGATGACAGAGGCAGAGGAAATGCACAGCGGCCCCAACAGAGATTGGCTGGCTTGGCTTCACTTCAAATTTTCAATAAGAAGTACAAGTAAATTTTTTTTCTGGAAGATTCTAAAGGAAAACTTTGGCAAGGCAGAAGTAAATGTTTTAACCATAACATTGAGTCAGAGAAAAGACTAAAGCACAAAGAAAATCTTAAGTGCCATGACTGTAATAAAAAAGAATAATTAACAATCAGAGAGGAAGCTTCCATCTTTGTCTCTGATGATGCAAGAAGAAACTGAAAGAAGTGCTTAACCAACTGTTAAATCAACCTAAATTGTTTTTAATTATAGGCCTCATCTTACGGCAACTTTAACTTTTTATTTCCAGCGAACCATAAGGAGGAGATGAAGATGCTTTCTTCCCATCTGTCTTCATACGAGCAAACAACAAGTTTAATGGAAATTACCTTAAAGATTCCAATAGAATATTCTTCTTTCTGAGTTACACTCTGAAATCATCTGTGATTTTCCAAGGAACATTTGAGTTAAATTTGAATAAAAAATGAACCACCACACACTGGGATTGGTGGAGAGAAGTGATATACAAGGTATTTATGCCAAGAATCCAAGTGCTTTCGATTCTGCATCCTTACACTGACAAACGCACGTGGCAGTCCCTTTGTGAGGACGAGGAAGTGCATGAGCACCAGGACCGCATCCGTTCACCCTGCACACGTTTCCTGAGCCCCTGGCTTGTGCCGGGCACTGCTCTAGATGCCAAAGATCCATCGTGAACCAACAAAGATCCTGCCCTTGTGGAAATGAAGCTCTGGCCAGATCAGAGAAGGTGGAAATTAATTTATTAATTCAATGGAGTTTTCTACATTATCACTTATATTACATTATGTTCAAATATGCTTATAATAAATAAGATATAATGAGGAGGAGAACTTTATTCTCAGCACAAGGAGAAAGATGGTTACAGAGGGGAGTGAACTATTGGCATTTGCAGTTCTGAGGGACAGAGAGAAAAACAGTACGTCAGACCTCACCTTTATCCACACACAGCTCACAATCCTGCAGGGGTCCTCAATGTAAATATATATCTCCAGGAAATATCTTTTTGGGTTGTCTTAAGAAGTAAAGGAGATGGAGTTACTGTGTCCCAACAGATCATGGACAGACTCACATCTACTAACCGATGCACAGGAAAGGAGTTGAGGGGCAATGGTCCTAAAACCCCTCCCTGTTTCCAGTCTCTCCTCCTTCCTGGATGTTCACAGCTACCTTCCTGCAAACCCATCAGGAAGAGCAGCCAGGTGCTGAATTTACCAAGTCTCGATTGCTCTACTTAAGAAGTAATCGTTGTTCTTCATGTGCATTCTTAGACTTGTTATTTTGTTTCCTTTTTATATTATTTCATCTATGTCCTAGGTGGTCTCTCTGGCTCTAATCCAATATCCCCTCCACTCTATTCACAATCACACATCTTTCAAAAACACCAGCTTATAGTTTTAAGTGCATACCCTGCATATTTTAGAATGTGTTCCAAACTCCTTCCTATTCCTTACAAGCCTTCGGGATCTTGTCTTAGGTTACAACTGTAGCTTCATCTTGCCAACCCCCTCTCCCTTCATCTAAACTGCATGCCAGTTCCTGAAAGAACCACACTTCCCTTCCGTCTATCCTTGTGAGCATGGTGTTCTCTACTCAGAATGACTCCTCTCTTGGCTAGACCCTGTCTGGTTTTAAGACATTAGCCTGGAGATTTCTGGGTCCAGCAAGATAGTAACTATGCTCATGTGGAAACCTTTCTACTGTGAACACCTAGAAATGCTGGACACAACTTAGCCATTTCTTTATAAATGTATAGGTAAGTTTGCAAAATAGAAAGGAGCATCTCAGGTATCAGAGGGAACTAAACTGCAATAATGTGAATGATGTCCCTGGCAGCCTGGAGGGAGCCAGGGAAGGTGGAATGTACCTTTTAGGAGCTGGGTGCTTGGAGTTTAGTGCCCAAGGACCAAATGGGGAGTTAAAATGAGGCCCCTGCACAAGGTCAGGATGTTTGGAATCCTGCACCTGAGAAACAAGTTCAGCCAATTAAAAACCAGATAACTGACCTATTATACCCTTGCTGAAATATCTATTAAAAGATGAAAAGCAGGAAGAATGAATTTGAATTCAAGAGGACAGAGCTGATGAATGGACCAATGGTGAGCTAAACATCGTGTTAACATTAGACAAATCTAAATGAACACTGGATGAGAAAACTTACCGTAATAGTGGCTAGGATGATTGGGTAAAAAGGATTCCCTTGAACGCACCAGAGATCAGTGTGGGAACCAGAATCTTGATTCTGGTCTCCTGGCTCCTATTCCTCTGTCCTTTCGGATGGGAAATGGGAAAGACAAGAAACTTTCAGACAACACTCCAAAATGAATAAAGAAGAAAAATGTAAATCTGCTTTATTCATGGGAAAATGGTGGCCAATATTAAAGAAGAATCAGAAAATAACATGAAAAATTTCTAGAAAGCCTTAAAGGGCTAACTGAACTTGAACTGCTGGAAAAAGCTGAAAAGAGCTGCTAATGACTGATGAGAAGAGAGAAAATATAATTTAAAAAAATGCAATGTGTTGCTTTTATAGGAATAATCATGGCTGACTCAATACAGCAAAGTGAAGTCAGGAGCGACAGCATCCAGGTGGTTTCAGTGATGCAATTTATCCAGAATCAAAGAAGCGAATTTACAAAGTGTAAGGAAAATAATGGTGAGGGTCTAAATCATTAAGAGGATACTAAAAATATATACCTTTTAGTGACTACTATTTTTAACTGTTAGGTCCACACTCTCCGCCCATCCCTGCTGTCAAACCACTTTGTGATGTGAAACAGAAGATAAAAAGGAGACGAGAGCTAAGGAAAACCATGGAAGCAGCTGACCCAAAGAGGTTTCAATCAAGGAAGCTACGATATATGACCACAATGAACCAAGCAGAGAGCTGGGAGAGCAAACGCTGGTGTTGGCCTCCATGGCCCAAGATCGCGAAAGACAATAGAAGTCAAAAGAAAGACACATACACGTAATTGTCAGATTTAGCTATGAAAATGAAAATAGCAAAGTGATATATTGACTTAACTGTATATATTGCAAGATCTTAACCAGATAGTGAGTGCGTTCACAAATCAGAAACCTCAAGCCCTGACTGAAATGCATAGCTTTGACCGAAAACATAATGAATTACTTAAAAGGCATTACAATAAATAAATAAAGAAAGAAAGAATGAAAGGAAAGAGGAAGAGAAGGAAAGAGCAGAGAGAGACAGAGAGAGAGAGAGAGACAGACAGAGAGAGGAGAGAGAGAGAGAGAGAGAGAGAGAGAGAGAGAAGAGAAACTTAAATACACAGAAAGCAGAAGGGAGTAGAATCACAGGCAGACAGAGAGAGGAGAGAGAGAGAGAGAAGAGAAACTTAAATACACAGAAAGCAGAAGGGAGTAGAATCACAGGCCTACTGGGCTCTGTAAACAGAAACAGAAAAGGCAGGAAGCAATTGAAATGTGTGGAAAGGAGGGATTTCCCATAAGGAAAGGCTTTAACAAGTTGCAAATATTATTCAGGGCTTCCCCTGGAAGTGAACTGCCTCTCCACGGTGTCAGGAAAACACAACGACCTCAGAATTCAGGGGCCAGGTCAGGCCGTGAGCTGGCCCAAGCATAAATCTTTGGGATATTTGAGAAACTAGATTCAAAACTACCAACTCAGGATCTGGTTCTGAACCGAGTCAAAGGAGCCCTTGCTCCTTACGAATTGTCATCACACACTTCAATAACTTTTTCAAAATAAAAATTAGGAGCTGAGAAGATAGCAATGACAAAAACAAACAAAATTAAAACTCGCCAATGGGAGCCAAAACCCACCAGAAAAGGGAAATGACAGAATGATCTGGAAAGATTTTTAACAGAGTATGTTTAAGTTACTCAGGAAAGAAATAAATGAAGGGATAAGTATGACAGGATTATGAGATACATTGGACAGAAAAGAACCAATTAAAAATCTTAGAAATAAAATATAGACCTCAAATTAAAAAAAAAAAAAACTTGATAGAAAAAATAAATTCTTGACTAGACACAGCTGAAGAGAAAATTAGTAAATATGGAGACATTGCCAAAAACACATCACGGAAGGAAGAAAAGGTCAAAAAGAGTTAAAGAAAAAGAAACAAAGAAATGATGGAGGGGCAGTATTTAAAGTGGTTTTCAGACATTCAGCCCATATCCGGTGGTGAGAAAAATAAATAAGTTCATATTAGGTGTATTTTAACAAAGTTACATAAAAAACATATACATAGAAAAATCTTAAAATGCATTAGAAACTTAAATGAACAAACTCCTAATTACCAATGTAAATAATCACATTGGCATTAGGCATCTTCTCCACAAAAATATAAGCTGGAAAATCATTAAAAAAAAA
>NW_007730221.1:191974-193149 GCF_000696425.1 Galeopterus variegatus
GATAAGAGTTTACCGTTTGTGGGTCCTGTTCCAGAGAATTAAAAGAGTTACTAAATAATGTCATTTACTAAGAAAGTATTTCGAAAGGAAGAAATGGGATAAAAGCAAACAGAAATAATCCAATGAACCAACAAATGATATTAATAGTGCAATGAACTATTGATTATAATAGAATCATTTATGTTTGCTTACAAATTGTCAAAAAATAGGAATAACAGCATGTGGAATAGAAGAGGTGGTTTTGGAGGAAGTGAAACCAGGCCGGGTCCCTGCCCTGTTTGTGGGAAGGAGCAATGAAGAGTAAATTCAGGTAAGTGAAAAAAGCATTTGAATATTTAAAAACACAACAATCAGATGGTATAGGTAGACGGCAGATAGTTTGTGGATACACATATTTCCGATAAAACTAAAATAATACATTAGAAAAATGCACATGAAATCTTTGATTAGGCCATCAATGAGATGGAAGTTAGGGAGGTAAACTGGAAAGAAAGGAAAAGCAGAGAAACACAACCTAATCAATAATATCTTTTTAAAGTTTTGAACTGTGTGACTGTTAAAAAGAATCAAAAGACAGTAAGATGAAATGTCATTATCTGATTATTCCGGGTGTTTGCTTTATGATTACTGTGTGTTTGTTTCACAGTCTGAAATAGAATGTTCTATGTACACGATGTATTCAATAGTGGTTCTTACTAGCATCCGCTTAGTGCTGGCTCTGAACACTTTATATTCATTAATCCACTCACCCTCACAACTTACCTTGAGAAAGGTGCTACTTTCATCCCCATTAGACAGAAGTGGAAACTGAGTCACCAACAGGCCAAGTGATGCACCTGAGATCCTACAGTTATTTAGTGATAGAGTCAGGATTTGAAACCCGTTGGTCTAGTGTCTCGGCCTGTGCTTTACTATTTCAGGTTCCTCAACCTTGACAACATGTCATTTTGTGGGTAGATGATTGACACAGTGATGACTCCAAACCAATAGCTCTCTGGTCAGTTATTGGGGCCCCACAGTCTTTCTCTGCCTGGCCTTTGAAATCAGAAGAGATGAATCAGACACCAGTGTTCTGAGGAAAATCAGGGATGGGATGGAGGTCTCAAGGAGAAATTACTGAATTTTTTGGTAATTTGGTAAGCAGAATTGTGAAAAATCCTAGACTTGATTGAAGA
>NW_007730221.1:193532-202444 GCF_000696425.1 Galeopterus variegatus
TACTGAATTTTTTGGTAATTTGGTAAGCAGAATTGTGAAAAATCCTAGACTTGATTGAAGAACTTTATACCTGTTATAGAAAATGTGTATTTTTATCCTCTTTGAGTGTGTGTGTGTGTATGTGTGTATACATGTATAGGGATTGCTCAGATAAACTATTGCCACATAATCGAGGAGCAAAGAGAAAATACAAACCAGGTGTCCCATTCAGGTAAATTCCCACCATGACTTCATTGTCAAGGCGTGGAACAAGTTTAGTTGACATTGGCGAGTCATATGGACAAGGTTATCTGCTGAGATGACATGTCCACCTTGGGCTGATCCCACACTGCAGCACTGCTCTATTACAGCAGGAGGGGAGAAAGTTATAGATGCATTAAACTGTTAAGCCTTTGCCTGATAAAGTGCTGGGGTGCAGAGCTTATTTTCTGCTTCTATGCACTCACAGTCCATCGACCGTGATAGCCACGCACCGGAACAGATTTTGTGGTTCACTGGGCCACAGTGATCTATGGTGCCTAAAGCAGGGAAGGCACTTTTGAGCTCAGAGAAATCCTGAGGTGGAGAAGAGAGCCATCAGGACTGGACTTGGCCACACTTCTGCACCCTTAAAATGTAACGTGTGAAGATTCCACTTGTTAGTCCTAGTTCCACCCACCTGGGGAGCACAGATAATCCCTCTCCATCAGGCAGCCCTTTAAACATGAATAGCAACTGACATGTTCCCAGTCTTCCATTTATTGTGATAAACAATCCAAGTTCCTTCCCCATACATATAAAGAGCATGTGGATATATTTATATATACAAAAAGTATTTACTAAGATAGATTTTAGGGAAGTGGAAAAAGAACATACGTTTCCTGTGGGTCTGCGTGATTGCACATTGATTCACTTTCCCAGAAACCTGGAAGCTCGTCATTACTATCCTGCTGCAGAAGTCCGAGCTCAGTGAGATTGACACCATCAGTCGAGAGCTTGAGGACAGCCTCAGAATTTGGTGTTTCTGCTACACCATACAGGGGCTAAAGGAATGCACTCCTCTTCCCACACAGCAGAGTCCACCATCCCTTACTGCTTTAGGGTCACTCTTCTCTGAACATAATCCAATTTGCTTTTTCAAAAATATCCTGTTAGAAATGAACAAAAGGGAGAGGATCACTTGCAGGCCTGTCTAGATGCTGACATTGTAGCACAGCACCCAGATGGCTGGCCCGTTGTAGAGTTGACATCCTTCTTTCCTGATGAACAGACTCATGGTTGCAGATTTGGGCTCACACTGGGCACACCCAGAGGTGGTTCCTCAATTGCATCTCTGTCTCCCCCTGCCTCTCTGGCCTTGAACGCTGAATCTGTGATGCCGGCCAGCCTTGCTTGGGTCTAATTGTCCAGTGCTGCTGTTGAAGGTGCATCCGTCTGCCGAGCTCCACTGGCTGTAAAAGAACCCATTAGAAGAGAGCTGTCAGCACCACGCTCACCCAGTGAGCAAACCGGCCGTCCCTATATGGGGTCCAAACCCGTGGCCTTGGTGTTATCAGCACCACACTCTCCCGAGTGAGCCACAGGCCAGCCCAGAAGAGAGCTGTCGACGGGTCAGGATGAACTTCTATCGTGCCTGCTACCAGTTAAAGGGACCCCTTGAAATGGTTAAATGATTAATGAAATATTTTTTTTTTATCCTTTAACACCAGACACAACATTGTATCAATACACTTCCTAAATCGATATAGAAATTATGTATATAATTGAGATGTTTTATCCTAATATGTAGAACTATGGATCTTAAACAAAGGTGATTTTGCCTCCCCAGGCAAAATTTTGACTTTTGGTAATGTCTGGAGATATTTTTGACTTTTTCTTAACATGACTTGGGTGGGGATGCTTCTAACTTCAAGTGGGTAGAGGCCAGGAATGCTCCTAACCTTNATCCCTATATGGGGTCCAAACCCGTGGCCTTGGTGTTATCAGCACCACACTCTCCCGAGTGAGCCACAGGCCGGCCCAGAAGAGAGCTGTCGACGGGTCAGGATGAACTTCTATCGTGCCTGCTACCAGTTAAAGGGACCCCTTGAAATGGTTAAATGATTAATGAAATAATTTTTTTTTATCCTTTAACACCAGACACAACATTGTATCAATACACTTCCTAAATCGATATAGAAATTATGTATATAATTGAGATGTTTTATCCTAATATGTAGAACTATGGATCTTAAACAAAGGTGATTTTGCCTCCCCAGGCAAAATTTTGACTTTTGGTAATGTCTGGAGATATTTTTGACTTTTTCTTAACATGACTTGGGTGGGGATGCTTCTAACTTCAAGTGGGTAGAGGCCAGGAATGCTCCTAACCTTCCAACAATAAACAGGATGGCAGCCACTGCAAGGAAATATTGAGCCCAAAATGTTAATAGTGCTAAGGTGGAGAGACCTGGATTTGTAAAAAGGATGCAAAAACCTATGTGTGTTCTCGGACACAAACACAGAATGAGTTTGATACTTTTGATAGTGTCAGAAAAATACCCAGCTTGATTTTAACTTGACATTAGCTTTTCAAAACACTCAGATTGCTATAATGTGAAAAAATGTTAACATTTGTTATCTATTAATTTCACATTCATTTATACATCATTGTGTTCCTTGATTAAAATTTCCAAAAAATCCCACAAAACTTTAGCTAATTTACTCTATAATTGTTCACGTATCTGAAAGTTCTGAGCCTATGGAAAATAACTGAATATTTAATTTTTTTCTGGTGCTTTTAATTTGGGACCTTGGAATCATAACACAGAGGTCCTGGAAGTTGAAGAGCAGCCCTATTAGAGCTGAGACCTTACATGAAGTGGAAAAGTGGTCACCCATTAAAAGCATGGCATGGGAGACAGGGTGACTTTTCTCTGTCTCTGAGCAAGGCATTGTAGGCAAGGACACTCATATTATATACTATTAATCACCAGGTCCAGCAACATTTCAATATTAGAACATATATCCCAACATTAGAACACACACGTATCCAGAATGTTGATATTTCAACATTAGAACACAGAGGTGGAAGGCACTGACGAATATTGATTGCTTGATGCATCTGTCTTTTCTTCAGTATGTGATGCCTACTAGGAAATAATTTATGCAGGAAGGTTTTTCTTAAAGAGTCTTACCATTTTTTAAATATAATAGAAAACAAACTGACAATGACTTAAGAGGGTGAGGTTTTTTTTGTTTTTTTGTTTTTGTTTTTTTGCTTATATCCATGCTAGATTAGTTTCTTCTGCTAACATAGGCAACACTTTCTGAAAGAAAATATAGAATGCATACACTTCATGGAAGTTCCCACGTACCAAAAAGCTTGACCATTTAAAGGTACACAATCAGTTGAGTTGTTTGTGAACCTAAGAGCCTAGAGTGTAGAACATTCATTCTTTCTGCAAAGGAAACACACACAGTAAGCAGGGAAAAGACAAATTAGGAATGTTTAGGAAAATTGGCTTTTATGGTAAAAGCAAAAATTTATGAAAACATAAATACTGTTCAGCCCTTCCAGGAGAACTCAACACATGATTTGTTGTAAACAGATGGATCTAAAATCTCTCTCTTCCTTCATTTTACCTACTCATACATGTTCAATAATGGGATATATGAGCCAAAGGATATCCCACAGGCATTAGTTAAATGGTAAAAATGAATGAGAGATTGAGGTGGGGGGGGAGAGAGGAGGAGGGGGAAGCGGAGTTGGGGAAGGAAAAACAAGGAAAAAAGAGAGAAAATGAGTAAGGAAGGAAGGAAAGACTGAAGGAAGGGAAGAAAGGAGAGAGACAGAGGGGAGAAGAAAAGGGAAGATAATTTCAGACAAAATGAAATGTTTGTATTAATATGCCGTGCCATAGCCTTTCTAGGGTTTACAAAGGTGAGGCAGACTAGCAAATCCTATTAATAATTTCGTTTGATAGTACATGAATTAGAATAAGCCACAGGCAGAAACTGTCAATGAAACAAACCCACAATTAAAAGCGTCATGTTCAGCCCTGTGGCCAAGTGAGCTCCCACTATGTGCAGGCACCATGCCGGAAACACCACAGCACACACAGAAACCTGCAGACCCTCCCACTATGTGCAGGCACCATGCCGGAAACACCACAGCAAACAGAAAACTGCAGACCCTGTCCTCTTTTTCTAGCTATTTAGAACACAATAGGGAGATTCACAAATTCATGGTGGCTTCCTCAGTGACAGTCATGGTTCCATTTCTGAAACCCATGTTAAAAAGGAATTTATTTATTTCAAAAAATGGGATCTCAAAACATCAATGGCACTGTTTTCTAGAAACAAACCACATGTTTATATCTTCCATTTAGGGAAACAAAACAGACAATTGTGTGTGTAATTACAACATTAAAATGCTTCAATTACAAATTGACATATTGGATGATACAAGGAAAGTTGCTGGACACGGAGTCAAAAGAACTGGTCTTAACTTAGTTTTTTAAACCCACATGTGCAAAATAGGGTAAGTTCTGAGCTTCAGGAGTGGCACTGTCTGTGAACTGGAGGTAGAGATGAATGATGCTCTGCAAACCCCTTACAAGCCTGTGAGTATATATTTTTCTCTTTCTACACTGGCTGACTGTAACTCCTCCTATAACACAGAGCCAGCTGTAAATGCTCCAAATGGTGGTAACACTGAAGAGACCCCAAATCAGGAACCGTGCACCATTTTGGTACATGGATGTAATACAAGGTGCTGACAACTCTTGAAACAGTGTGTCTATGCTCTTAGCAGAGCGTGTGGGGACACATTTTTTAGTGAGTTTGCTTTATCGAAAGCAACTAGCAACCTCATTTCAGTGTTGTGTAGCTAATGACTTTATATCACAAACTAGGATCCCCTGAATGGGCTCTGAGCAGGATGACAAATTTGTATGAATTTACATTCTGGGAAGGTGATTTGAATTTTTCACTTGAATATCTGCTGGCTTGAAAGCTGATTGTCCAAAACAAAGTGAGAACACCAGCACAGTGCTCTGAGGAGGGGGCGGTGGGAGCCTGGAGGTACGAGATGCTCCGAGAGCCTCGCAGTGCCTGGCGAACACTCCTTCCTGCTGTTTTCCCATCACAGGAGCGGGCACCACACCTGTCTGGCATTTGTACTGTACGGCTAGTGCCCTTCTCTTCAGAGAGAGAGTGGGAGAGAGAATGGGTCATGGAAGCCTCCATCCGTACAGTCCTGGTGATGTGAAATTTTTGGTCTCTCCACTCTACCGGTTTGGCTTCATGCAAACATTTAGGGAGGCTGAGCCCATCTGCTTTGAGAGTGAGACTTTTAAGATATGCCTGAAGTTACAGTTGAACCAATTCAGCTGTGATTATCTAAAAATAAGCCCAAGGCATGATTTTCAGATCCAGGAGATAATATTATATTTCACATGAGTTTCCCAAATATTTGTATAAAATAATTCTCAAAGTGTCCCATAAGTTTGGCTTATGATTTACTATTTCTCTGTTATATAATATCCATTAAAGTCATTTAGTAGCCATACCCTAAGCAATGCCTTGAGAGTTTTATCACTGAGGGAATATTTAAACAGAGAATAAATGTAAGTGTTAATGCAACAACCCAGCTCAAAGTTCTAATTAAAATAAACTTAGAACCCGTGATTGTATCTATTAGGTTAAACATTGACTGATGAAGGCGGCTGAACCTTACAACTTGGAAAAGGTTAATATAATAAAGAACAGAGTCCTATCAAGGTTTTAGGTATAACTTTAATTTTTTTTGGTAATATATACTCTAAAATACCTTTACACTAAGTAAAATAGTGAAAATAAAAATATTTGGACTAAAGATAAGAAAAGCAAAATCTGCTATGATAATGACTTCATCTACTAGTTGTGAAAGTCTCAAATAACTAAATTCAGTGGAATCTAGCATGTGTCTTAATAAAACAGAATGGCAAATTTAAAAAAAATATAATTGGCCATAAATTAAATACTTATATTAACTTCTCATATTTTTTTATGAATAACCAGATTTATATTGTTTTTTATCAAAATTAGACTATCTTCATACATCCCAGAATCCAAGTGCCACATTTCAATGAACATCTCATTAGCTTATTTTTGCTGCCACGCATGAAACAAATGAAGAGCAGGACTGTACACAGAGCCCCGAGGGATTTGGCCACATCACAAAGTACTTTCTGTCCTCGTGGAGTTTTGTAGAATATCTACTCAGCCTCAGCCTTTTGGTAAGGCAGGAAGAAAATTTAAAGATATTCTATTTTTTTGTTGAAAATAATAAGCCAAATAAGAAGACACATTTCCTGCAACATGAGGACCTCCAAAGGGTCCTGGGTTACTCTATAATCCTACAGTCTCATATAAAAAGGGCCACCTCTTTTCAATTTCCAAGTTAATATTCAGACAAAAAAATTATTTGCCTTTATTAACTGAAGTACAGAATCAAGGAAAGTGTACTGAGCATTTAGTAAAATTCCAGTTTGAAACCTTTCAAAGAATCACATCTTGAAGACAGAGCTACGAATCTAGGGAGATCAATGTGAGCAGAGTTTGTAGGGCAGAGCATCAGAGGTGAGCACTGAGCACAGAAAAAAACTCTGGTGATGGGCGAGCAGTCTCTCTAAAGTACTCAGCAGTATCTGCACACGTGTGTGAGGAAACCAAGTACAGAGAATGAACTACAAAAAAAAAGAGAGAGAGAGAGAGAGAGAGAGAGAATCATGCCCAGCATCATATGGAGCCAGGAAATGTGTGTTTCTGCTGCACAGAATAGAAAACCTAAAAGTTAACATGGTATGTTCCCATGCCTCAGCAATGGGAAGTAACAAGCCCTAGAGAAAGTGCCACTTAAATTGTACAAACAAGATCCAAAGAGATCAAACTATTTCCAGGTAATTTAAGTATATTCTTCACAAGGTTCAAAAACTCTTACAGGATACAACATTATCCAAAGTCCAACATGGTAAAGTTCACAAAGACCAGCATTCAAAAAATACTCATCAGCCATGCACAGTGCAGAAAAATGTGACCCATAATGAAGGGAAAAATGAGCCAATCTAAACTAACTCAGAACTGAAACAAATGTTAGATTTACCAGATAAAAACACTAAACCAATTCTTTTAACGGTATTCCATATGTTCTAAACATTAAGTGAAGACAAAGATGTAAAAAAACACTGAAAATGGACATCTAAGGATAAAAATTATAATGCCTCTGATGAAAAGAAACCTGGATGTGATTAATGGCACATTGGACACTGCAAAAGAACATATTAGTGAACTTGAACATATAGCAATAGAAACTACTCAAAATGAGAGGGAGGAAAAAAGAAGAATTAAACAAATGAATGGAGCACCATTCAGCGTGGGACAATTAAAATAGATCAACATGGTATAATTAGAGGCTCCAAAAGAGGGTGATTTAGGAAAAAAAAAATATTTTAAGAGTAATGACCACACATTTTCAAAACCTGCCAAAAACTATAAACCCACCAAAGTGTAATTTGATAAGAACTGTGAAGCCAAGGAAATTTAATTTGATGAAATTTATGAACCTTCAGAAGTTTTATGGATCCCAAGTTCAAGAAACAAAATCTATACAAAAACACATTATATAAAATTTCTCAAGACCAGTGTATATTAGGTATATTTGCTGTATAACAAATTAGCCCAACACTTGGTGATCTAAAATATTAGTCATTTAAAGATTTCTAAGGGTCAGAATTCCAGACAAAGCTTAGCTGGATAACTCTGGTTCAGGCAAGGCTGGATTCATGGTGTTGTCCAGGACTACAACAATCTCAAGCATGGTTTGAGGGAGGATTCACTCCCAAACTCATGTATGCGATGGCTGTTGGCAAGCTTCAGGTCCTCAGAACAGTGGGATGAAAATGTCAGCTGTTTGCCACTTGGGTTTCTCCATAGGGTGGCTCATAACACATAGCTAGCTTTCATCAGAGTGAGAGAAAGAGAAACCCAAGACAAAAGCCATGGCCATTTTGTAATTCCTTATTAGGAATAAAATCCAATCACTTCTGCCTTATTCTGTTTATTAGAAGTCAGTAATAACTTCAGCCCACATTCATAGAGAGGGGACGGCACAGGATGAAAATCCCAGGATGTGGGAGCCACTGGAGAGGCTGCATGGCAAGAGTGATAAAAAGATAGCCTTAAAATCAATGAGAGTTAAAAAACAAAAAAGAAGATGTACTCAGTAGATGTACTCAGTACAGACAAACAAGATACAAGTGACAGAGCTTTCCTCATTAAAAACATTGAAGCAGCACTGTTTAAATTACTGTGTATGGGGGGCGGGAGTGGACAAGCTGTCAACTGAGATTTCTATACCCAGCAAAAATATCATTCAAAAACACAGTGAAATAAAGACATTTCCAAACCTATGAAAGCAGAACAAAATTCTCACCAAGGAAACAGCCTACAAAAATGGTTAAAGGATGTACTTCAGGCAAATGGAAAATGATACTAGTTAGAAAGCTGGATCTACACAAAGGGATGAAAAGCATTAGAAATGATAACTACATAGATAAATATATGACTTTTTGTTATTTAAGCCTCTAGAAAATAATAACATTTATTGTGTAGTTTATAGTTTGTGAAAATGAAGGGCATGATGGCAATTTCAGAGATCATGAGAGGGGAGAATTATATGTGTACTGTTGTAAATTTCTATACGTTCATGAAAAGTGGCTTATACCACTGGAAAGCACTCTGCGATAACTTAGAATGTATTTTATGAACCCTAAAGTGATCGCTAAAATAACAAAAGGGAGAGTAATAGCTAACAGAACAACAGAGGAGAAAAAATTGAATTATTAAAAAGTTACTATAAATAAAGGCAGGAAAAGAGGGAAACACCACAGGGGATATATATATATATATAT
>NW_007730222.1:0-20029 GCF_000696425.1 Galeopterus variegatus
ATACTGAGGAACATATAGCATTTACACGATACTGAGGAAAATAGAGCACTTACCAGACATTAAGCTTTAGTGATGCTTCTAGACATGAGAGAGCAGGAAGGATGTGGTGAGCAAAGGAAGTCAGAACATCAAAGATTCTACAAAGATCCGTCTTTTCTTCCAGTCCTGACAAATTGAAGGAGAAAGTGGAGGGAAGGGCAGCTGGATAGGTTTTATGAAATCAATATTATTCAAATGTTTCCATTAGATTATCAAGGAATTGTGGGTTTAATTGTGTATCACTTCCAAAAGAGGAGGTAGTTATACAAAAGAATCACCACATACTAGTACCCAAAGTCCTGGCAAAATAGTAGATGCCCAGTAACTAGTAGATCAAGGAAGGGAATAAACCCACCAAGAATAATATGGACCAGGTAGAATATGTATTATTAATACTTCTATCTAGTTTTTATGACTCAGATTTCTACTTGGCTTTTCTTTGAACTTATTCTAGGTCATCAAATGATACCAATATGACTTAAAGGAGATATTGTCTCTCTGAGGCAGGACAGAATAAGGACACGCCCTAGGGTGGCTGCTCATAAATATTCAGATGGGATTGGCATTAGCTACCTCCTTGTTTTGCAGTTAATGAACGCACAGTGAGCTGACAACAGCTTAACCACCCTGCCAATCAGCATGGTACACCTGGAACTTTGTGGTTTACAAAAACTGCAGTGCCTGCTCACTAGAAGGAACAAAAGTACAGACAACTACTATATGACCTTCTACACATGATGCTAGACCAGAAAGGACAAAATTAAGGGAAAAGTTACCCCACTGCCCGTGACCAAAAACTTTACAAACTCAGGGCCTTAATTACTATAGATCCTCCCCCACAGCCAAATATTCCTTCTCTTATTTAGGATGGAGAAACACCCCCATCCCAGAACAGCATATAAACCCTCACTCCAAGAAGCCAGGGTCACTTCTCACTCATGGAGACTCCCACACACCCTTCTGAGTGTACTTTCGCTTTGTAACAAAGCACTATGTCTCAACCGTCTGTCCCTCTTCCTTTCCTTTCACTGTATGGGTGCTTGCCACAATGTGGGCTCCTCTCAGTCCCATGAAAGATTTTTCTTCATGGTTTGACCAAGAACCTGGAACTGCCATCTGCTAACATCTCCAAGAAACAATTTATTCCCTGAGAAATACTGGGTAGAGTAATCATAAGAAGATTCTGAACCTGGACAGGACCTCAGGAGAGGATATTGTCTAAGTTTCTGCCTCCATACTACATCCCTAGAGGAATTACCAAGTTCAGAGCAACCACACGACAGAAGCCAAAAAGGAAACTACTAGTATTTCATATAGCTTATTTGATACAGACATAAGTATACCAGTCAATGAGTAAAAATTATATATTACATTGTAACAATTTACAAACACACAATTGTCCGCAACCACTTGAATGAATGAATGGATGGATGAACAAACAAAATCTGTGGACCTGTGATACCCCCAGGAACTCAGCAATTCAATTTAAGCACTTGTTTAACATCTCTGTTTGCAAACATCAAACTAGATGCTCTGCAGGTGAAAAGGGGCATCCAAAGGTTGTGCTCTGAAATTTATCACAAGTTGATAGAGTTTGGATGTGTTGTCCCCCAAAAACTTATGTGGAAATCTGACCCCCAATGTGGCAGTGTTGGGAGCTGTTTGAGTCATGGGGGCAGATCCCTCATGAATGGATTAATGCTCTGCCAGTGGGGTGAGGGTCCTGAGTGAAATCTGACTCTATTAGTTTCCACGAGAGCTGGTTGTTTAAAAGACCCTGGCACTTCTCTCTCTTTCTCTCTCTCTCTCTCTCTCGCTTCCTCTCTCCATGTGATCTGCTTGTACCTGCCAGCTGCCTGCCGCTTTCCACCATAAGTAGAAGCAGCCTGAGGCCCAGTGCCAGATGCAGCTATCCCAGAATTGTAAGCCAAATAAACCTCTGTTCTTCATAAATTACCCAGTCTCAGGTATTTCTGTTATAGCAACACAAATGGACTAATACACAGGTGGATCCAGGTTTTGATGAGCCTCCAATTTATGGAGTTTCTGGGGGCTGTCTTAAAGAAATAAAAACAAAATTAAAAATACAAAATTGCTAGGTTCTCTCCCAGGGCTTTGGAAGAAGCAGGTGTAAGTGAGGAGCTTGGAAGCTTACTTTCATTAGCTTCTTGGTAAATCTATCCCTATTGTTTAGAATGTTTCTCCAGGTATTAGGGGCTTGCCTACAAACCCATGTCATTACATGGATCTGGCTTAATCCCTACTCACCTCCTTCCATTGCCAGGACCATTAGGTCAGCATCCTGATGGGATGGATTTGCAGAGGTAAGGTCTTGTTTCACTTCTTCCATTCATCTATCCATCCAAAAAACAACAAATACAAAACCATTTATGTTACACTTTCTCTAAGTTAAGCATTGTGTTGTGTTGTGGGAATACAAAGACAAATGGATGCATCAATGTATTAGTTTTCTATTGCTGTGTAAGAAATTACCCCCAGGGCTGAGCCTGTGGCGCACTCGGGAGGGTGCGGTGCTGGGAGCGTGGCAGCGCTCCTGCCACGGGTTCGGATCCTATATAGGGATGACCGGTGCGCTCACAGCGCTCACTGGCTGAGCGCAGTGCGGCCGGGCTCAAAAAGGACAAAAAAAAAAAAAAAGAAATTACCCCCAGGGCCGAGCCTGTGGCGCACTCGGGAGGGTGCGGGGCTGGGAGCGTGGCAGCGCTCCTGCCACGGGTTCGGATCCTATATAGGGATGCCCGGTGCGCTCACAGCGCTCACTGGCTGAGCGCAGTGCGGCCGGTCTCAAAAAGGACAAAAAAAAAAAAAAAAGAAAAAGAAATTACCCCCAAATCTAGCTGCTTTAAAACAACACACATTTATTATTTCGGTTTCTGTGGGTCATGAGTTCCAGCACAGTTTATGGGTCCTCTGCTCAGGCTCTCACTAGGCTGCAAACAAGGTATTGGCCAGGCTGCTTTCTCATCCAAAAACTTGACTAGGGAGGAATTCACTTTCAAGCTCATTCAGGCTGTTGGCAGAATTCATATCCTCGAGTCTGTATGAGCGAGACTCCAGCTCCTCACTGACTTTTGTTCCTTAGGTTCTGGAGGCTGCTCACAGTTCCCTACCACCTGGCACCCTCCAAAGGCAGTGAGAACATGGCTGTCTGCTTCTTCAGGGCCAGCAGGAGAATCTCTCTCTCCAGATTGCTAAGAAAAGAGTCTTATATAATGAAACCTAATCAAGGGAGTGACATACCAACACCTTGGCTATATTGTGTTGGTTAGAAGTAAGTCACAGATCCTGCCCACATTCAAGGGCATTATACAAGGGTGTGGATTATTGGGGGTCACCTTAGGGTTTGTCCTCCATTCTACTTTGAAACTTTAAGGATTTCTCATTTCAATAATTTTTTTCAGATTACTGGAGCCCACTCTCATTTTAAATATTTGGAAAATTCTTCTGTCTAGCTACATTACATTAAAATATAATCTGTTTAATCAAAGAAGAGCAATGCCCTCCACTTAGAAGGAGATAGAACTCTGCAATTTCAACTATGGGGAACATAGTTTATATTAGTTCTTTATGTACATATCTATATACATTTGATGCACTCAAAAGAAGGTTTGGAAGTGTTGAAGCACATTAACAAAATGTACCCACATTCCAATTGAAGAGCTATACCATTGAGAACTTCATTCTATCTACTTCTTTCTATCTCCTTCCTCTATGTCCGAGTGGTAACCATTCTCTTAAATTCAGTTGCTGAATTTTGATAATTTTGATAATTATGATAATCTTTTGATAATTTCATCACACATGTATTTCATTAAAAAAAGTATTTTTGCTAACTTCTGAACTGTGGAAGGTTGACATCACATACCACAAAGTTTTCTGTAATTAGCTTTTTTCATGCAACTTTTTTTTTAGATTGACCTCTGCTGTTTCATATAGTTGTAGATTAATGATTCGTATTCACACTATTTCATTGTGCAAAGATGGCACAAATAATATGCATTTCTATCAATGTACATTTAAATTCTTTCCATTTTTACTACCATGAATAATGCTGCTGCAACTATTCTTACATGTTTCCTAATGCACATATGAAAGGATTTTTCTAGAATGTAATGGGTCTTAGGGTATGCAACTATTTAACTTTACAAGGGATGACAAATTGTTTTCCAAAGGAGTTGTACTCTTGGCATCAATTTATGAGTTCCCTTTAAACTACTTCCCCACCAACCAGATTTCTTGATATTGCCAATTTTTTAAAAAGGCTATTTAACTTTGATCTTAGTTTGTATTTTCTTGAATATTAATAAACCTAAGCATTTTATATGCTTATTTGCCATTTATATTTTCTGTTCTGTTAATTCTTTTGTGTCAGTAAAATATCTTCTTATAATATATGGCTTGTTTTTCACTTTCTTTATAATATCTTTTAATAAAGAGAAACTTTTATTTTTATCATAGTCAAATGTATCAATCATTTCTTTTGTGGTTAGCCTTTCTGTCTCTTATTTAAGAAACCCTTCCCTATCTTAAGGATAAGGAAAATATTATTTTCCTTTATATTTTCAGTTTTTTAACTGAAAAAACAGATCTAAATTATTGGAGAACCTAAATATCATAAGGATGTAATTTTTTTCCCAATGTATTTTACACATTTAGTATAATTCTTACAAGAAAGTCCTAAATTATTTTTTAGAAACTTGACAAGCTTATTATAAAGTTTAAATGAAAAAAACACTCCCCAAATAAAAGCAGTGATTGAACTTGCTGTACCATATAGTATTCACATGTATACTTATGAACTGATATAATGATATCTCTACCCATGTAAGTATATATGTATATAATATTTATATTTCTTTACTTATATGTACCACACAATTTATATTTCATGTATACTTATGAACTGATATAATGATATCTCTACCCATCTAAGTATATATGTATATAATATTTATATTTCTTTACTTATATGTACCACACAATTTATATTTAACTCTATATATTTATATAAGTATATATGATATATAAAAATTATATACTTACAATAAACTTGTAAAATTATATAAGAATATTTATATACCATATAATTATATATATACATAAATGTATATATAAGATGCACATGTATAAATATATATTTAAATCTCTGAAATATGTGTTGAATTTCATCAGATGCTTTTTTTGGCATCTATTGAGATGACTACGTATTTTTTTCTATATTCAGTTCATGTGATAAATTACATTTCTAAATTTCTAATGTGAAATCCTGTTGTTTTTTGGAATAAACTTAATTTTATTATGATGTATTATCATTTTATATACCATTCCTCATGTGATAAATTACATTTCTAAATTTCTAATGTGAAACCCTGTTGTTTTTTGGAATAAACTTAATTTTATTATGATGTATTATCATTTTATATACCATTCAATTTATTTTGTTAGTTTCTTGTTTAAACAATTTTACCTCTAGGTATGTGAGTGAGATTGATCCATAATTTTCCTTTTTCTTTCTGTGCTTGTCTGATTTTGGAATCAAGATTATACTGACTTCGTAGATGGATTAAGGAGAATTTTCTTTTATAGTTTAAAAGTTTTTATATTATTGGAATGATCATTTTCTTGAAAGTTTTAAAAAACTAGGACTGATATTTAGTCAGTACACATCAGTGTTCCTATGTCTCCTATTTATAACTGATATCTGTTCTGATTGTTTAGGATGCACACCCACTCATTGTTAATTATTCTAAATTACTCCTTGCAAAACTTTCCTGTAACATAATTTGGGCTTTTGTTTCCTTCACAAGTATTAACTACAGACCACATTTTTTTTAAATCTTGCAGTATTCCTCATTCTATTTCTTCTTGAATCAATTTAAAGTTATTTTTCGAGTAATTTGTTCATTTTATCTGTTTCCAAATTTATTGCCACAAACTTTTTTATGCTATTCTTTCATTTTTTAAAATGTTTTAAACAGAGTTTATTGTATTTAATACATTATAAAATTTCAAAAATTGTAGAAAAGTAGCAACTCAAACTGGAGCAACTCTAATGAGTAACTGGCCCCTTTGCAAAACTGATTAGTTTAAAAACAAAGTAACGTTCACATCTATGAGGCAGACAAAAAAGTGTGACTTCTGTACAAACTACATTTAAAATTTCATGTTTAACATCTTTCAAATGCAATGTGCTCATGAAAGTTTTTCTAAAGTCCTGCCTGGTCCCCACCTAAGGAGAGACACGAAATCTGTGTGATCAAAGAAACTCGATTCAAGGTGTTTTTTTTTTTTTTTCAAGGGAAAAGAAAGATAAAGGAAAAAGAAACAATGGACGGCTATTGGCAATGTGTCCTCACCACTGTGGTTTGTTCATTAGCCAAAGCCCTTGGGAGGCCCAGAACACCTCACAGCCAACGGTGAGGTAGCTATCACCACACTCGTATCTATAAATACACATACGTATTTTTAAAAATATTTTTTACACCTTGAGGATATCACTATTCCAATTGCTCCCGAATGAATGCAGGTGTGGTCTCTACTGGCTATAAACGTGTATTTTATCCAATTTTAGTTCCAGGAATTGGTTTGCTATCCCAACCGCACACAAATGTCCCTCTTTTTGTTTGTCCTATTTGTTATGTATGTTTCCCTATTTGCATAAGAAGTATGTCCCTTTAGTCCGAAGGCTCTTCTTTTATCCAGAGGACTGATGGTACATGGGGTGACTGCCTCAGTTCCCGCAGAAGGACACATTAACTGAACAGGGCCAAGTTCACTACTCCTCCACAGGAGCCCACGATTTCAAATTCTCTTTGCTGCAACCTCTCAGTTGAGGTGGACTGAGTTGAGGTGACTGTAGCCGTTTAGTGGAAGCCTGATGTCGTGCGTTGAGTCTTGATTCCAGCGGTGATGGGGTTACACATCAAGTCGCCGGTCCCTGGAAACACTTCCTCTGCCAAGGATTCGTCACAGCTGAGTCTGAGCCTTTCTCCAAGGTCTGGGGCCACACGCACCACTAAGCACTCACAGGCCTTGAAAAGCAACCGGTTTCTCTGTCCTGCTTCCATTTCTCTATCTGCAACAACGTGGGCTGAAGCAGAAAATATTTTGCCTCTTCATGTAACAAAGCGTAGTCCTTGAAATCATCAGGAAATGAGGAGTTTCGATGTTTGTAGAAAATTCAAGATATGTCTAAATATCTGTCCATCTCTGTTAGTGAAATATTGCTATTTGACTTTCTCCAAAACAATAGGCTCTACCATCAAAAAGTCTTCCAGTTCTTGATGCAGGGTGTTTGGTAAGTTTGGCCACCCTGCTGCTGTGTGGGTGTGGCCGCCCATCCCTGTGGACTGGCCCGTTGGGTTGTGTGAGTTGTGCTGGATCAATGCCTTGTTCAGTGCACATGCAAGGGATCTAGTGATCATAGGTCTTGACATACTGGGCCTACTGTCCCTCTGGCAGAGTGGCAGGGAGAGCTGGTGGGAGGGCAGGAGGGAGGGCAGGGTGATCTGGCTTTTCTGTGTGATGCTGGAGGAACGGTGTCCTCTTCCGCCCCCTGGTCACCTGCTGCAGCCAGAGGTTCAGGGGGACGGATGAGCCCAGTGGGTGCTGCTGTGACAAGCTCGTGTCTTGATGCTCTTACTTTTTATACCTCTGCTTTGTCTATAGCTGTTTTTCTTTTTCAATATTTTTATTTGTGCCATCTCTTTTTCAATCAATCTTGGCCGAATTTGGTTCTCTGAAGACATTAATAAAATGCTGGAGGAACGGTGTCCTCTTCTGCCCCCTGGTCACCTGCTGCAGCCAGAGGTTCAGGGGGACGGATGAGCCCAGTGGGTGCTGCTGTGACAAGCTCGTGTCTTGATGCTCTTACTTTTTATACCTCTGCTTTGTCTATAGCTGTTTTTCTTTTTCAATATTTTTATTTGTGCCATCTCTTTCTCAATCAATCTTGGCCGAATTTGGTTCTCTGAAGACATTAATAAAAGAGAGTTTTCTCTTTGTTGGTCTATTTGTTTATTTCATTTGTTTTCTATTTCATTAATTTTTACTCTTATTATTTCTTTTCTTCTGCTTTCTGGGATTTATTCTGTTTTCTTTTTTTACAATGTCTTGATTTGGATTCTTAGATCATTATTTCTCAGTTACTAAAGTTACTAAAAAGTCATTTTTTGTTTCTTTTCTAATGTAATTATACTAGGCTATAACTTTCCTTCTTAGTTTTATTTTCATTACATTCTAAAAAGTGTATGTGTAGTTTTAATTCTCATTTAGTTGTAAGGATTAAATGTTATTATTTCTTTATTTTAATTGACACATTATCATTCATGTCTTGGGGGAATGATCTGTTTTGTTTCTGTACAAATCAAATCAGGGTATTCGGCATATCCATCACCTCATGCATTTATCCTTTCTTTATGCTGAGAACATTCAAAAGCCACTCTTGTAGCTATTTTGTTTATTACTCCTTTTTTGACCCATATATTATTTAGAATTTTTTTAAATTAGCAAACATATGCATGTATGTTAAATAACCTTTCTGTTAATGAATTCTATCTTAATTTCACTTGGATCAGAGAGCATGCCTTATACATATCAATGTGTTAAGCATTTATGGAGACTTCTTATATAGCCTGGAATATGGTCAGTTTTCATAAATGTTCCCTATGTGCTTCAGATGAATATATATTATTATTTTTGAGTATATGTAGTCCTTTAAAAAATCTTTTTATGATATTAATCCTTTTATTATTATGTAGTGACTCTTTCTATTATTAATAATGCCTTTTGTTTGGGACGGTTACCAAAGTTTTCTTTTGGTTAGTGGTTTTTCTGCTATGTCTTTTTCCACTCTTTCATTTTTCATTCTTTCCTTTTCAGACATTCCATGTCCTTATGATTCAGGTGAATTTCTTGTAAACAGTATCACTATGTATTTTTTTAACTCCAATAATGAGTCTTTGTCTTTGAAATGATGGCATTAGTCCAGCCACATTGTTGAGATTATTGATGTATTTGGATATGCTTCTACCATCTTCTTTTTACTTCTTGTTTGTTTACTTTTTTATGTTTTCATTTTCTCCACCACTCCCTTTCTGGATTGACTGTGAGTCTTACTGATGTGGGTCATTTGTTATTCCACTTTCCCTTTTATATTTGGAACGTAATATTTTCATTAATTTAACATTGTAACATTAACATTTAACATAGCCTTTAACATTTACCATGCCTAATTAGCTTAAAAAATGCTTATTGTTAATACTTTAACATTCTGACTTTAATACCCACCCTCTTGACTTACATGTTTTATGTCCACTATTTTAGATATGCCCTTTTTAAAACCACATCAAGAGTTATCACCATTATATATGTATAATTTCATTCAGACAATGTTTGCTAATATCAATGATTTTCATCCTAGATTCGCATTAGACTTATCTGGGAAGCTTTTTTAAAATATTGATGTTTGGGATTCATCCAAGCCATGTAAGTCAGAATCTTACCCAGAGGATTCTAACGTGCGTGAATGGCTGTCAATCAACTGCTCAAATTCCTCCATGTGTTTGCCAGTTTCTTTGCTCACTACTCTTTCTGCTTGTCAGATGTTCCTTCTGGAAAATACTTTCCTGCTTCCTGAAGCATATCCTTTATAAGTTTTTAGCGTGAATCTGTATGGCAAATTCTGTTTCTGTTTCAGCCCTGGTTCTTGGAATCTAGCTGGGGACACTATTTTAGGTTGACCATTTTTTCCCTTTTTAGGTCTTTGAAGGTATCACTGTATTGAGTATCGGTTTCCATTGTTGCTGTGAGAAGTCTTCTGACGATTCAGTTCTCTAGTATGCTTAATTTTATCTTTGGAATTCTGGATTTTCAATACGGTGTATCTCAACTTTTATATTTTTTTAATTTGTCTTTCTTGGTATACATTATGTTTCCTTTTTGTATCATTTTTGTTCACTTTCAGTTCTGGAAAATTCCCTGTTGTTATTGCTTCAAAGTTTGACTCTTCTTCATTTTCTCCATCCTCTCCTTCCAGAAGTGCTGTTGACTGTATCTGAGACATTCTCATGATGTCTTCATGTCTTTTAACACACTTTCCTACTTTCCTCATCTCTCTGTATTGCATTAAGGGTAATTATTTACACATATCTTTCAGTTCAATAATAATCTTTTAATTCGTGTCTAAAATGCATTGAACATTTAATTTTGACTTTTTTTTTTAATGTTCTATTTGGATTTTTTTTTTTTCAAATCTGCCTGGTCAGTTTATAGTTCCTTTTTGTTGGTTTCTTTGTTTTGTTTTGTTTGAAAGGTCCAAAGGGAGTAAACTGGATTTTTACATGAGGTGTGGGGAGTGTAATTTGGGTCTGTATTGAAACCTGTTTCTATCATCACCTTTTCTTTCAGGTATTTTGGATGCTTTCTGATTAATTTTCACCACCCCACAGTTTTTACACACCCCAAACATAAAGGAAGACATGACAATCTGTGAATCATGATGAGAACTGATAATCCCTTAATAAAAATAAAATTACAGCACTCATCCCATCAATCTTCTGCCTCAATACAGAGTAGGTCTTATTAGTCAATAGTTACCAGGCAAGTGACATGTACTGCTGATGTCATTTATCTACAAAATTATCCTTTAATTTGCCTATAATTGCCCTCAAGCAGGCCCAAACCCAAGGACAGATTGATCGCCCACTGCGCTTCATCTCGACTAATTAGGCACAGTTCACATGACTGCCTGATGCTGCAGCTCAGGTCTTGTCCAGAAGCCCAAGGGAAATGTTACTCAGCCTGATTCAGAGACAGGCTCATGTTTCCAGAGGTTTAACTGAGAAGTGATTACTGCTGATTGAAAAAACTTTTTCCCAAAATACTACCATGTTGACTCTGTTACTAAGCAAATCTCTCACTCTGAATTTTCAGAGTATCATTAGAATAAGAAACGTGGAGGGTGTTGCTGGTGATACGAATGGGAGAAGGAATTATTTTCTCCACAGCCTGTGCTTTTCCTCATCCCTTCAGGACAGCTGAAGTTGCTCTCCCCTGACTACATCCCCTCTTCTACAGATGACTCTTCCTCACTACATTGAACCCAGAAGGAACAACGGTCGGTCCAGACAATGATACCCACAGACAATCACTGAGTCTCCCTTATCCAAGTCATACCTTTCACCCAATGAGCAATAATTAACACTTAATCTTTCTTTCTGATCCCATAGAGAGCAGCTGTTCAAGAAATAAAAACTAATACAGTTTATTGAGGGTTTACTAAGTTCAAAAGCACTTTCCATATATTATCTCATTAAATACTTACAGCAATTATGTGAAATTTATGATATTAGTATTTCCATCTTATAGATGCAGTACTTGAACCCTAAAAGGATTAAATTACTTGCCCAAGGTCACATAACTAGAAAGGTGCAGAGCCAGGGTTGTTAAAGGCAGCTGCTTTCTTGCTTCATTTCACTTATCTTTACCACAACTCTATGAGGTGAATGCTTTTCCAATTGTTCAGTGAGAAAACCAGAGCACAGAGAGGTTAGGTAACTTGTAAGTCATCCCACAACTTGTATGTGACAGAGCCAGGGCTGTCTCAGTAGAGAGGTGGCACCTCAAATGACAAGCTGTGCTGCTGAATATCTCTATTCCTAATAAAACCAGAAGATATGATGAGTGTGTTGATGTATCTCACTTCCTTTTTTATACAATATGGCTATCTAATGCTAAAGAATTTCTGCCACTGCCAAGTTTCCTATCTGAAACCGTATTTATTTTAAGTTAATATATACTTTAAGATAATAATGTTAGTGTAGAGAGAGAATAACTAAGTAGTGTTCTAGTCTGGAAATGAAGAGGAAAGGCAGATAAAGAAATTTACTGGTATTTATACAATTGTAGGACCTTCTCTTGACATATAGTTGTGACTTATTTTGCCTTCTTTTATGTACAGAAGATGGAATTGTCCATTCTCTATTACTTAGAGCAAAGCTTCTCAACCTCAGCACTATTGACACTTTGGACCAGACAATTCTTGTTGTCTAGGGACATCTTGTACGTGGTAGGATGCTGAACATCATCTGTGGCCTCTACATGTTAGGTGTCTACATCATTTCACCCACCACAGTTGTGACATCAAAAAATCTCATTTTTGACATTGTCAAATGTCCCCTAGGGGTCAAAACTACCCCCAGTTGAGGATCACTAATCTAGGGGGTCTCTGAGAACAAACACAGTAATTGCCTTGCCTCTAAAATTAGACACTGCCTGCAATGAGTTGGTTAGCCTGAGTGAGAGACCCAGGGAGTCTTTTTTAGTTGGAACAAGAGATTATCCTGAACCAGAGCTGAGTCAGGGCTGGGTGTGTCCATGCTCTCCTCTTAGCAAGGAAAGGAAGATGTAGGACCTGGAGGGATAGCCAGAGACCACTGGTTTGTTCTGAAGAGCCAGCTCAGAGAATTTAGAGTTACCGTGTTGGAACAAATGCTTAGCAATATAGGGTTGTAAAATTACACCTCTCATTTACTGGAATATCATACACTTACAACATTTAATCCTCATGATAATCCAATAAAGCATGTATAATTTATCATTTCTATTGTATGGATTAGGAAAGGAATGTCAAAGAGTTTGAAAGACTTGCCCAGTGTTAGAAAGTCAGGAAACTGGAACAAGGGCAGATCTGTCTGACTCAAATGTCTATGCTCTTTCCAATGCACCCTAGGGGTTTAGGAAGAACCTTCTAGAGATGGCATGGAACCATTAATATAAAACTATCCTTTCATTCATTCATTTAGCAAAATACATGCACACCTGCTCTGGGCAGGTACTATGCTGTCTACCAAGGATACAAGCATAAATAAAATCTAATCCCAGCCTGAAAGAGATCAGATTAGTAAGAGAAAAAGATAAATGCTAAACCCACTGATAAAGACATATACGTAGACTGTGCTATGGGCATATAGTGGAGGGGAACCTAATGCAATCTTGGGGAAGTGATGGGGTGGGTTCTCAGGGAAGGCTTCCCGGGAGAGGTGGTATGTGAGCAAAGCCCAAAGATGTCAGGAATTGAGATTTGTCCTAGGAAATGACAAAGCTCTCACAATTTATCACTAAAAATCAGCTGCTACAAATTGCAGTTTGGATTTGGCAACAGAAAAGCACATTAGAAATGTTCATAAAAAGGACTGACAGAGTGTGTTGCCCGCAGCCCACTTTGCTGGCCCAGGGGGCATCTCCTTAGGGGAAGCCGAGGAGGAGGACTCTGCTGTTTGTCTCGGTCAAGGTTTTCCAGAGCTACAGAACCAACAGGAGGGGTGGGGAGAGGAAGCGTGAGAGATTTTAGGCAATTGCTCATGCAGTTGTAGGGGTTGGCCAGTCTGAAATGTGTAGAGAAGACCAACAGGCTAGAAATTCAGATGAGAGTTGATATTGCCATCTTGAATCCGAATTCCACAGGGCAGGCCAGCAGGCAGGAAACTCAGAAGTTTCTACATTGCAGTGTTAAGGTAGAATTTTTTCTTTTTCTGGAAACCTTAGTTTGCTCTTAAGGCCTATAACTAATTGAATGAGGCCCATGTACGTTATCTGCATTATTTGAGTAAAGTAATCTGCTTTACTCAAAGTCCACTGATTTAAATGTTAATCACAACCCACGAATATTTTCACAGCAAGCTCTAAAGCTGTCTTTGACCAAACAACTAGGCACCATAGCCTAGCCAAGTTGACATAAAATTAACCATGATTCCATTGTTGGTCATTTATTAATCTCTCTCAGAAAGAATTATAATTTCCCATCTGGAAACTTTGGAGTTGGGAGGTTAGAATCTCTACAGCCCAATGTGCTACAGGCTTCCGATCCTCTAGGGAAGTTCTGGCCTGGGGTGAGGAAGGAAACATACTAGCTAACATTTAGTTGAATGTTTTAATACCACTCTTAGGTCATAAATCCCAATGCATCCTAGCCCTGAAGCAAGTCCCTGAAACAGAGCCAGTAATTCTTAAGGTTTTGGTAATTCAAAATTCATTTAAAATATACAAAAGGAGTTTGCTTTTTAATGAACCCCAACTGAATCTTTTCATAAAATAATAAATTAAGTAAGGGGTTTTTTTGTTTGTTTTTCTTCAATTTGAGGAAACATTCATGTATTTCTAGTATCATACACTAAAATATCTTAGCTTGAGCAGTGTATATGCATAGACACACGTCTGTTCATTCTGCTATTCCTTTATCTTAACCGACAAAGGGATGAAATAGCTCCATTCAGGTCCGATACACCAGCGTATGCCTGAGCACATATATGTGTATGTACGCAGTAACTTCGCAGTTCTTGGCGTGGTGAGAAGCATTTCTTTCCATGATCATAATTTGTTAGTTATATCTGGACTGTTATTCCCACATTTGCACAGTGAAATTGTACGAGAAAGAAGTCCCATGTAGAGGTCTATAAGATTATCTCCCAAGGGTGGTAAGGGAGGAATTACCACAAAAAAAAAAACAATTAAAAAAAAAGAAAAGGGTTATCTCCCTGCAGTTTACAGTCACTTTTTTGATATCTTCAGAAACAATTAAAAAAAAAGAAAAAGGTTATCTCCCTGCAGTTTACAGTCACTTTTTTGATATCTTCAGGTAAAAAAAAAAAAAAAACAATTAAAAAAAAAGAAAAGGGTTATCTCCCTGCAGTTTACAGTCACTTTTTTGATATCTTCAGGTAAGAAAAAAAAAAAAAAATGCATTCATAAGGACCACATCAGATTCCTAACCAGAAACCTTTAATTAATTTATTTTTTTAAGATTCTTTTTTTCTTTTATTTCTTTTTATTGAAACTTAATTGATTATATATATTTGTGGGGTACAGAGTTGACTATCAATACCTGGGTACAATATGTGATGGTCAAATCAGGATAATTAGCTTATTCATCATTACAATTCATAGTCATTCTTTGTGTCCACTAATCAATTTCTTGTTGACCCCCCCACCCCCAACCCCCTCCCTTTCCCACTCCTAGTAACCCCAGTTCTGTTTTTCTTCTGAAAATTCAACATATTATCATGATTGTTGCAGAAGCCTTTAATTTAATAACTGGGTAATTTATTGCAGAATCCACATGCGTTGACAAGGAGTCCATACAAAGAAATCTGTGACAAATCTAACCAAGCTGAATTAGTCAGTAGGAAGAAAAAAATATTTTCCTCCAAACTTCACCCTGATGGAAAAAAGAAAGTGTCAGAAGTCCATGAGAAAAAGCAGGCACATCCAAAATAAGACTATAAAAGCAAGAACTTCACTCTGGTTCTGTAAAATGATGGTGGGGAGGGGGAGTGGGGAGCTGGAAAGAACATGATAAATTATTCAGGTTTAAGAGACAGTGATAAAAATGTGAACGCAGCCGTGTCACAGAGTCTTTGCACCAGCTGAATAAATTCAGACTAGAAGCTGAATCAGCATCTTACTTCTGATTAAAACCAATTGAAAGCACAAAGACAGGAAGGAGAAAACCTCAGAACTTCTTTGGAAATGACAGATAAATTGATCAAGCATAACTGCAACACAAAGATGAAACAGTTTTACTGATATTCGCCACAGGCCAAAGGATCCTGCCAGCTTCAAATGGTAGCACTTGTAATCAAAGAACTAGGTCTTACTTAAGCTCAAAAGTGATTATTACTTCATTAATGATGGTCCTATCTACCCTTTCATTGTGAGCACATTTAATCTTTTCCCAAGAGCAGTACATTAGCCTCATTTTGTCTTTAATTAGTGTATTCCTTTCCAAGCACCCTCTCTGCCTGCATAGATTCAAGCTACCCAGCAATAGCTCTCCAGCCATGCCCATGGCCAACATTAGCTCTATGCTTGCCTTACACTATATAGTTCAGAAAGCAGATGAAGGGCACACACACACATAGCAATAAAATAAAAACAATTTTTTTTCATCTCTGTTCGAAACAGATCAAGAGATATAGTATATCTGTGAGCAATTATGTTTTTCTTGCACAGCTCACTGATTAAAAGCATGAGCTCTCTGGGTTGAAAGACAGGCCTGCTTCTCAAAAGATACCGGCTGCTCAGCTTCCCCAGCCTTCCTTATCTCTAACACGGGGATAATTACAGAGTTTGTTCTGAGGATTAAAAGAGTTAAAACATGTAAAGGGCTTGGGACATGCCTGGCACATAGTAAGTGCTCAATACATTTAGTTCTAAGTAATATTGGACTTACATTAAACATAGGCCACCCACTTAGGGGGTAGGCAAGTGGTTTGAGAGAAAAATCACCAAGCAGTCAACTGCGCCACTGTGTACGTCTGTTCAACAGCTTGGAAGTCCATTTACATGCATCTACAGAATTATATGTACTTGACTGCTGTCCATGATCTCTCCCAACTTCGCTATAGGATTCATTTTAATATTTCATTTCATTTCAGTGTAGTGAAAATTATAGAAAATTCTAAAATTCTATCAATATTAGGTAAGAAAGTTGTTTAATGAGCCCCTTCTCAAATATCCGCCGGGTGGTCTCCATATGCCCAGAACTCTGCCAGGCATGAGAGGGCACAAAAGAACCAGAAAACACCATAAAGCCTTACAGGCATGGACAACTATTTAGGGAGAAAAGGGCTTATCTTGAACTACTGAAAGAGTAAGCTATTATGTGAGTTATGTTATTACAGACAGTGATACGATAGGGGAAACATATAATGTGCTGTTTGTGGGTTTGGAAGCTTCTGCAAAGAAGAACAAGAGGTGATGAAGCTGGATGAGGGACCCTTGGTGGATATGCACACACAGACGTGCCTTATCCTCCAACCATGGAGTAAATTCCCTAAGCCCCACAGCCCCACACGCCACTCATCACCGAAGACATACTTAACCAGACAATCGCAAAAAGAAAGCACCTTCGATGGCAAAACCACATTATGCAGGGGTGTTTCATCTTTGCCCGTGGCTCAGAGGCATTTTCTCAGTGATGAGCAGGGGGCACTGGCAGGGCACAACAGGTCTGGGAGCTGCCAGCCCCAAACTCACCCTGAGGACATCTGCAGACCAGTAACATGCTAACTCTCAATCCTCTCCTTCCTGTCCTGCTACTTTCCCTGGCTATGTCCAGAGCCAGCAGAAGAAGGTAAAGGTTACTCTGAAACAATGTCAAACAACGTCACTTGGGAGGGGAGGCAAACTGTTTACACACAGGTCTTAGTTTTCCCCAACCAGGATTTTGTTGCCGGCCCTGCCCTACGCGGGCATCCCAGAGGTCACCGTGTGGGCCTCCTGGCCTACATGCTGGTGTGGCTGTCTGTCTGGGGGAAGGATCACATTTAGGCCTGGGCATGTTAGCTTTGTTTTGTTGTTTGTTTGCATTTTCACCAATTTATTGGGAAGTCAGTGATAGAAGAGCTTCAGGGAAGTTCCCATGATAGCTTCATCCTGCGCCACTCTTCATCAGTCCATTTTGCCTCCTTAATCAAACAGCCTGTCCTCCTTGCCTAAACATTTCTGCTTTGGAAAGACAGCCTATCCAGGCTGATTCTTGAGCTGTGGTTTTCAGTTGCAGTGGTGATGGGCTGGACTTCCTTCTTTTATGTGAAATTCTTATTGTGTGACCTCACCTTTGAATGAAGTAGGTCACACATTGCGCTGGCTCTTTTTTCCTGGTACTGCAAACCCATTTTGAACCCAAGGCACTGTGCTGGGAGCTGGATGAGGATTTTTAAAAAAATAAGTCATGTGCCATTCTTGCCTTCACGTTGACAAGAATTTAATATTGCTGTGGTGTCGGGTAGCAAGTAAAGGCAAGAATATCAATTATTCTAATGTAAGACAGAAGCCCGGGCACTTAATACAGGAGAAGTTTTGGAAAGTTATACGCAAAGGAAACAGAGGAGCAATGCATCATGGCAGGAGAGGCCAGGGGTGCTTGCAGGCCAGTGAGAAGCTCAATCTGGTGGAAGTGTGTGGAGGCCACAGGCCATGCAAAAGCACTCTCTTAGATGGAGCAGAGCACTTCAGAGAACAGCTGCCAACTGTCCCTCTCATAGGTCTTTAATACTTGCCCTCTCTTGCACACCACACTCAATATGGGGCCCACTTCAAATTAGTTTACTGAAACTTAAAATGCACACTAAAGCCCTTAAGAGTCATCTCAGACAATGAGCCCTTGTGGTTTCAAAAAACCAGGGAAGAGGAAAAAAAAATCAGAGAATCATCACTCGGGACTGGGAGACAGATGCATGAGCTATTCACTCCTGGAAAGTAACATTTCGAAGTCACCGGGCAGATGAGAGCCTCGCACAAAGTAGCCTGTTTGCTTTTTCCTGTCTTGTTAACATTAAAAACTGGAAAACTGTGTAATTACTAAAACTGTCAGGTAGAATGGGCTCCTTTGGGAACCAAGGAGCCCTGGAAACTTTAAACAGAGTACAAATAATTGTCAACAGTCTAGAAAGGAGCCCTGTGTTAAGTGGGTAATTGGATCAACCTCCATGTTTCAAATCATGCTGTCTCCCAGAAAACTATGTATAGTCCGTAATATGGATGACAGGAACGCTGAGGAGGACAGAGGCAAAAAAGGAAAGAAGTGAGCAGTTACTGAGAAAGCAAGGAAGTATGCAGAAAGGAAAATGAAATTTATCTTGCAACATGTGGACCAGTATTTAGAGAATATTGGACTGGAAACAGGAAGAGTTCTAGATTCTAGCATTATCAATACCCTAAGTGAGCTCTTCAGTTTAGCTGCAAAGGTATGGACATTGCCATTTTGGTCATGAATGGTATAAGAGATAAAGTTGTACTACCAACCTGCTTAGAAGGAGAGGGTTAAGGTTCGGCTTTAGGATGAGAGTGTGTTGCCGGTAATCTCCAAACACACGACAGATCGATCCTTCATAGGACCCTGGGTTGCAATACCTGGTATCTTTGCCCAGCATCCTGCATTAGATCTCGGGCTTGGAACTATGTAGTGTAAAGAAAAGATCTGGAAGCATTCTACCTCTTCACCACCAACTGGCCATGTGACCTTTCCCTTTGTAATGAAAACCAAACCAGCCAGATTAAAACTACCAGCCCATCGAATGAGATAATTTATGTGACAGTGCCTTGAAGTAAATAAAAACCACTGTGTCCTAGTAAGGTATCATTATGCAAATCAGGACATAATGCAAGGTTCCTGATACCAGTGGTCTGGAAATACTCCAGGGTCTCTGTCGTCTTTAAACATATGCTCTGTTACATGTGGATAGATTAGGGTAGATATATGCTGAGAATAGGAGATCATCCAGAGCCTCTAATATCTATGCAACTACAGTGTGGTCAGTGGAAATTAGAAGTAGGGGGAAGAGTAAAAATAAAAGATTTTGAATTCTGCCTTACAGAATTTGGAGCTGTTCTGGGCTATCACTGGAATGAGAGAGGAGGCTGGGTTGTAAATTCTGGCATGCGTCATTCAGTATGGGCGAGGTCGTGCTGTGGTAATAATCCTGTCCCCCTAGATACCATTGGCTTAAAATGACAAAGATTTACTTCTCACTCATACTACATGCTATGATTTGAATATTTGTCCCCTCTAAAGCTCATGTGGAAGCTTGATCCCCAATGTGGCAGTGTTGAGAAGGGGGGCCTTACAGTGTTGAGAGCTTACATATCAGTTGGGATGCCTGTGTGACTACATTTTCCAGAGATTTTTAACAGATGTTCTTTTACAGTATCCTCAACTCTGTTTAAGAGGTGACTGAATCAGCAGGGCTGTGCCATTTATGAATTAATGGGTTAATGAGTGAATGGGTTATCATGGGAGTGGCACTAGCAGTTTTAAAAGGAAAGGAAGTACATTAGCTCTTGCCCCTTAAGAGGTGACTGAATCAGCAGGGCTGTGCCATTTATGAATTAATGGGTTAATGAGTGAACGGGTTATCATGGGAGTGGCACTAGCAGTTTTAAAAGGAAAGGAAGTACATTAGCTCTTGCC
>NW_007730222.1:20372-64993 GCF_000696425.1 Galeopterus variegatus
GGGTTATCATGGGAGTGGCACTAGCAGTTTTAAAAGGAAAGGAAGTACATTAGCTCTTGCCCTGTTGCCATGTGATAGTCTCCACCATCTGAGGACTCTCCACCAAGAAGGCTTTCACCAGAGGCGCACCTTGATCTTAGACTTCCCTGCCTCTGAAACTGTAAGAAATAAATATCTTTTCTATATAAATTACCCAGTTTCAGATATTCTGTATACATGTCATAGTACATTTTCTGTCTCTTATAGCAGAATACCTGAAACTAGGTAATCTATACAGAAAAGATATTTTACAATTTTGGAGGCTGGGATGTCCAAGGTCCAGGGGTTGCATCTGGTAAGGGTTTTCTTACTGGTGGGAACTCTCTGCAGAGTCCCAAGGTGGCACAGGACATCACATGGCTAGAGGGCAAGAGAATGTCCATGTGCTCTCCTTCTCCCCTTATAAAGCCCCAGTCTACTCCCATAATAACTCATTGATCCATTAACCCATTAATCCATGAATAGATTATTCCATTTATGAGGGCAGAGCCCTCATGATCCATTCACCTCTTAAAGTTCCCCTTTTCAAATACCATAGTCAGGTTTCCCACTCTCTTAATACTGTTACAATGGAGATCAAGTTTCAACATGAGCTTTGGAGGGGACAAACATTCAAACGATAGTACTACACATCCCTTGTGGCTTGACTATAGGTTCTGTCCTGTATCATCGTCACTACAGGATCCAGCCCAAGGAAACAGCCGCTATCTGGAGCATCGCTGGTCACTATGGCAAGGGGAAAGAAAGCTCTGAATGGTTTCACACCAGTGATTTCATGCTTTAGCATGGAAGTGACACTCATTATTTATACTCACAACTCATTGGTCAACACTAATCACATGGTACCACCCCAATCAGAAGGGCAGAGAGAAATGCAACCCCACCACACATCTAGAAGACAGAAAGTCAGAAATATCTGGTCAATTGCACTAACGACAACTGTGTGGCCCATCATTTTCTTTGAGTAAAATTGAGCCAATCTACTTGGGTAAAAGTTATGCCAATGCCCAAAGACTATGGCTGAGTTGGCATTAACTTTTTTCAAAACTAGTCATCAACACTGTGAAATCTAAAGGCCCCAGGGGACTTCTTTAGTACAGGTGTGTACATGAGTTATGGTGTCATTGTTGATGTCATCTTTGCATTGAAGATTAGAAGCTCAGACCACAGCTCAATGTGGAGTGGCACTCAGCACATCTTTGGTCTTCCTGCTTAGCATGAATAACTAAATGAACATTTCTATAAAGACGGTTTTTGCCATCTGCCTCCTAAGCAAATAGATTGCCTGAGTTACATCAGTCCAGTGGAAATAATAAGCAAAACTCTCCCAAGCAAGATTGGCCCTATGGACAATGGTGGGTGAAGATGGTGGGTAATTTTAATTGCTACAGAATAGTTTCACCTGTGTTAAGGGCAAAGGAAAGAAAACCTAACAACACCAGGTGTTTTATAAATTTTCTAGAGTCCAAAAAATAATGGCTAAATCCATCATATCTGTGGACATAATGCTCATAACAACTCCTATCTCACACCACTGGTGATCCCTCCAGTGGCTGCAGGACCTCCTGTGCTGGCTGGCCCCCAAACAGTTCTGGGAGTCCCCAGACTGTCTTCCAAGGCCTTAACCTGCAGGTTGCTCGAGACTTCAGCCACCGAACAGTTCTGGGAGTCCCCAGACTGTCTTCCAAGGCCTTAACCTGCAGGTTGCTCGAGACTTTATCACCACTGTAGTAGGTGCAGCCACTTCCCTCAAGAGGCCACAGAGATGCCCCAGGCAAAGCAGTGCTACTTCTGAAGTGCTGGGCATTGCCGTCAGCTGGGCATTGCAGGACTCCCACTGGGCTCTCTATCTGCATATATCTGTCCATCCTGCTGCTCCGGGGAACATGAGAGGTCACCCAAGGCACTCAACACTGGCAGCACTCTTCGTGGGCACTACTGCTTACCATCCCTCTCCACTTGAGCCCTCCTGCTGCCAAGATATACCAAGAAGATATACCAAGAACGTTGGTGAGGTAGAGGTGAGTAACTCCATAGCCTTTGTGCAGGTAGGAGAGGAGTCCCACAGCAGTGACAGATAATATAGTGTTTGGTTAAACTGTTCTATAAGTATTTCACCGCAGTCCTCTTGCTCCTAATAACCCAGGCATCGATGACTGGGGGCCATGCCATATACTGATTGAATATGAATCACCAAGATGTTCTCAGAATCACTCCTCATTCTCCAGCTATTAAGCTTTGTTATGGGCTACTTTAATTTAGATGATGTACATAATGTGCCCAGAGCATTGACAGATGCATAGTAGTCCCTACGTAAGTATTTTGTTGTTTCTATCATTGTTGCTAAGTGTCCAAGTACTTTCCTGAGAAGCAATTCTCTTTCAAAAGCTCCTTGTGCCCACTGTGAACCAGCTTCTGCAGGACCCTTCCCAAAGATCACCAACCAATCCCAAACGTGTCAGAATATTTCCTAAAACTCATATAATCCCTGCAACAATTGTACCAGCCAGAAACTATTATTCTCACATTGTACATAAGAAAACTAAAGTTCAGAGAGGTTAAGGAACTTCCTCAAGGTCACAGAGTAAGAAGTGATAGAGCCAGGTTTTTTATTTTTATTTTTTTATTGAAACAAAATTGATTGTACCTATCTATGTGGTACAGCATTGAATACTCATATCTGTGTGCAATATGTGATGCTCAAATCAGGATAATTAGTTTATGCAACATTACACAATGTAATAATCATTTTCTGTGACCCTTTACCAATTTATCACTAACCCCTCCCACTTTCCCACCTCTGGTAGCCTCAGTTCTGTTCTCTCCTTTTGAAAGTTCAACGAATTGTTGTGATTGTTGTATCATTCTTATTTATTTGTTTGTTTGTTTGTTTGTTTTAGCTCCCACTTATGAGTGAGGACATGCAGTATTTCTCTTTTTGTACCTGGCTTATTTCACTCATAATTTTCTCCAAGCTCACCAATGTTGCTATGAATGGCAGAATTTCATTCCTTTTTATGGATGAGTAGTATTCCATCATGTATATATACTACATTTTCCTTATCTAGTCATCCACCAATGGACATTTAGTTGGTTACAACTCTTGGCTATTGTAAATAGAGCTGCGATAAACATGGGAGTGCAAGTATCCCCTCGACATGATGATTTCCATTCCTTTGGGTGTACATCCAGTAGCAAGATTGCTGGATCATATAGTAGTTCTATCTGTTGTTGTTTGAGGAACCTCCATACTGTTTTCCATAACGGCTGCAGTAATTTACAGTCCCACCAACAGTGTAGGAGTTTTCTCCTTTCTTCAAATCTTCGCCACTATTTGTTATTCTCCATCTCTTTGATAATATCCATCCAGTCTAACTGGGATGAGATGATATTTCAGTGTGGTTTTGATTTGCATTTCCTGGATGCTGAGTGATGGTGAGCATTTTTCCATGTGTTTGTTGGCCATTCGTATATCTTCCTTTGAGAAATGCCTATTTAGCTCCTTTGCCCATTTTTCAATAAGGTTACTTGTTTTTTACTGTTGTTTGAGTTCCTTTGTATATTCTGGATCTTAATCCCTTGTTGGATGCATAGTTTGCAAATATTTTCTCCCATTCTGTAGGTTGTCTTTTCCAATAAGGTTACTTGTTTTTTACTGTTGTTTGAGTTCCTTTGTATATTCTGGATCTTAATCCCTTGTTGGATGCATACTTTGCAAATATTTTCTCCCATTCTGTAGGTTGTCTTTTCACTCTGTTGTTTCTTTTGCTGTGCAGAAGCTTTTCAGTTTGATATAATCCCATTCGTTTTTTCTTTTGTCGCCTGTGCTTTTAGGGTCTTATTCATAAAGTACTCACACAGAACTACTTCCTGAAGTGTTTCCTCTATGCTTTATTTTAGGAATTTTATAGTTTCAGGTCTTATAGTTAAGTCTTTAATCCATTTTGAGTTGATTTTGGTATACTGTGAGAGGTACAGGTCTAGTTTCATTCTTCTGCATATTGATGTTCAGTTTTCCCTGCACCATTTATCAAGAGGCAGTCTTTTCCCCAATGTATGTTATTGTTGCCTTTATCAAAGATGAGTTAGCTGTAAGTACATGAATTGATTTCTGGGTTTTCTATTCTGTTCCATTGGTCTGAGTGTCTATTTTTATGCCAGTACCATATTGTTTTGTTTACTATAGCTTTGTATTATAATTTGAAGTCAGGTAGTGTTATGCCTCCCACTTTATTATTTTTGTCCAGGATTGCTTTGGTTATTTGGGGTCTTTTGCTCCACATGAATGTTAGGATTGTTTTTTCTATTTCTGTGAAGAATGTCATTGGTATTTTGATGGGGATTGCATTGAATCTGTAGATCACTTTGTGTAATATGGATATTTTCACAGTGTTAATTCTTCCAAACCAAGAGCATGGAATGTCTTTCCATCTTTTTGTGTCCTCTTTAATTTCTTTCAGTAGTGATTTGTAGTTCTCATTGTAGGGATCTTTCAGAACCTTGATTAAATTGACTCCTAGGTATTTTATTTTTTTGGTAACTGTTGTAAATGAGCATGCCTACTTGATTTCTTCTTCTGCTAGCTCATTATTGCAGTATGAAAATGCTACTGATTTTTGCATGTTGATTTTGTATCCTGCAACTTTACTGAAATCATCTATCAGTAGATCCAGGTTTCAATCTCAGTCCTGCCTGGCTTTGAACTCATTCATACCATGAGTAGAATGCAGAGTTAGAGCAGTAATTCACAACCAAGGGTGATTTTGCCCCAACAGAGTACATTTGGCAATCTCTGGAGACATTTTCAATTGTCACTACTTGGTGGTGGTGAGGGGGGAGGGTACTACTGGCATCTAGTGGGTAGAGGCCAGAAATGCTGCTAAACATCCTGCAATGCACAAGGACAGCCCCTCCCCCTTCCCCCAACAAAAAATGTATCAGGTCCAAAATGTTGGTTGTGCTGATGTTAAGAAGCCCTGGGTTAGAGGAAGATAAATCACATTAAATTGTTAGGAAGGGATCATAAGAGTATGTCAGAAAGGACATACTGAAAAATGCCTTCTTGATTAGGGGATAAAGTAGACTTTGGTACGTAGAGGTAGAAGACAGAGTACAGTAGAGAAAGCAGCAGGAACAAAGGAGGGGAATAAATATAATAAGTATTTGCAGAAAAGTAAAAACCCAGGCACAGGGAAAAAGTGGCATAGAAATTTGAAAGATACATTGGGGCCCAATTTTCAGAGACCTGGAATGCTAAGCCTTTGGTCCTAGGAGAGCCTGGGACCAAACAAAACACTACCTGATCTCAGCCCTGGGCTGCCAAGCCAGCTCACCAAGAAACACAAGTGTCCATACTAAAATTAATTCTCTTTTTATTCAAGCACTCCACTTCAACGGAATTCACAAATTGCCTTAGAATATCTTAGTTCTCCCATATCACTTGAAGAAGAGAAAACTGGGGCCCGGGGGATAAGGTCACTTGCTCGTGGTCACTTCAAGTTAGTGACTGGACTGAAACTGGAATCAAATCTTGAGATTAGATCCAGTCTTTATCCCCAATAAATTTGTGGTCTAACTTTGTGTGTATGGTTTGGTGCTGGGATTCCAAAATCATGGCCAGTCTTTCCTATCTTTTAGTAGCCTTTATGATCCTCCTTACATTTGTATAAAAATGATTGTTGGTGAATCTTCTTTATTATTTTCCCCACTCCTACTTGATGCATGCAAAATGTACAAGCCCAAATATTCTTGCACAAACCAAATAGAATATTTTCTACTTAAAAAAAAAGTGCGTTGTTGAGAAAAGAGGGTAGGAATAAATGGAAGGGCTCTTGGAGGCACTTTTTGAAAGTCATGACTGGGCTCGACAGGTATTTCCCATTTCAGCTTTGCATGGGGGCTCAACTTTAATGAAAGATTGTGATTTGGCGTTGTTGAGAAAAGAGGGTAGGAATAAATGGAAGGGCTCTTGGAGGCACTTTTTGAAAGTCATGACTGGGCTCTACAGGTATTTCCCATTTCAGCTTTGCATGGGGGCTCAACTTTAATGAAAGATTGTGATTTGGCTAAGGAGGCAAGTAACATAATCCTAAAAAGAATCTGAAGGATGGATCCAGTTGAGGCAGTTTTTTCACGAACCAACCTTCTTTGACACAGAACATTTCACAACCTGAGAGCTCCGTTTTGGAATTTTTTTATTTATTCCTCCCAACTGGGCAATGAAATTACGTTCCCAAGACTATGCCTCTGCAACATAAAGGTTATTAATTTCCAAAAGAAAGAATTAGGAAATGTGAACTTTAAGGCTTTAAGACTAACGTTAACTCATCTGCAGGACACAGATGGTATTTAGTATTTTCTATGAAGAGGATATTAAATGTGAAAACTTAATGCATCTGGGATGAGTCATCAGGGTGAGTTAATTTGCTAAAACCTTAGCTTTCGCATTTCCTGATTAGATTTTTTTTTCTTTTCATCTTTCAGTCTGGCATCTATGACTCCTACAATTTTCCATTTAACACAAAGGAAATACTTTGAATTTTCCTTTATTTGCAGTCTCACTTAGGGTCATTCTAGGGTATTTTCCCCAGGCTTAGTTTAAAATGATGATGAAACAATTTTGAAAAAGACTTTAATACGAAGGTAGCATACAAGTATACATATATAAAAATGTATTTATGGGCACACATATATATATACACACACAAATGTATATGTATGTATATGCTATTTAGGAGAGACATTATATGATATTTTATATATGTTTTATATCATATTTTATGTATATGAATATATATGCACATTTTCTTCCTTTCTTTGGCTTGCTTTCCAGTTATCTCCTGTTACCAGTACCTGTTTCCACCCTGCTTCCTCCTGCCAGGTGCTTATATGAATTCCTCCTATAATCTTTAGATTGGAGAGGTATGATTTTGTTTTTGCCTTTTTTTTCTTAATATGTTTCTTTAGTGTGCTGGGTCTCTTATTAAGTCTATGAGATAGAAATCCTTATTGTCATTTAATGTATTCAATGTATGCTTCTTAAATGTCTCACCTATATGCATCCCCGTAGTAATTCCCATGACATTTGGGAAGCTTTGATGATCCAGCACATTACCAGAAATATAATGTTATCATTAGATACCCACAGATAACAGTGTCACAGACATTTCTCTGCTTTTCTTATTGAGTTACCTGTCAGTCCACACAGAGTCCTCCCCCAGGGGTCATCGTGAAATTCCATTCCTCTTGGGACTCCCTCCTTCCTTCTCCTAAAGATCTCCTCTGTCTTTTCTGCAACTCTGTTGTTCTCCTACAGTTTTGGCTTTGCCTAGAAGAGTGGCTTGTCAGATACTTTCAGGGGAATATTCTACTGAACCAACAAACATTTCTCTTGCTAATATTAGTTAGGAAATTAGAGATGATAATTAATTTAATCTCTCCTACCACCACCACTACTTCAACTTTGGAACCAAGTGAAACTTAGACACAGGAGTCAGACAATGGGAAGATCAAAATATCCACTTGATGGCAAATAAAGCTACTTTGGAAACTATAACTTGGACCCAAAGCCACAGCTGAGCTTCTCAGTACTTCCAGTTCTCAGACTTAGAGCTTGGGGCCTGTTCTCAAGGGATTATGATGGTCTGCAGAGAAGATTCTCATACCAGAGTCATTCTCTCATGGTCATTAGGCCTCAATAGATAGGAAAGAAGAAGTCAGTCCTGGACACCTCCAGTCAGTAGGCAAACCTGGACCTGGACCTTCATGAACTTAGTAGAGAAGAAAGACAAAGGCAGGTGCATGAAAATGACAACTAGGCGGGGACTGAGCCACAGGTTTCTAAGTCTTGAAACCCAATCGCACTTTCACTTAAGACATGGTGGAGAAGAGGAGGCTGGTTATTCCCTACTTTTCCTTTATGGATAGTGTAGTGGAAATGTTCACCTCTTTCTGAACACATGAAGAGTGGGAAATGTCTCCTGTTGTCTTAAACAGAATGCAATTTTTAGACTCATGTTGTAATCAGACTCATGGTCTACCAAGGGTTAAACTGTTTCCTTGGGTTCTCTCGGCGCAGTCCTACTCCCACCTTTATGAGGTCTCTCTCCCCATATCAACTCCCACTCCATTGACTGTACTCCCCAGATCATGGTGGACAGTTTAAACTTTGCCCTAGAGAACTCTAAAATGGATAAGAATCATACATTAAGTATCCTAGGCTTGAAATCCATTTTCTATTCTATATCCCATCTCAAATTGTCACTAGCCAAGATGCCCAGTATAACTCTCTGAAGTTTTACAGCAAATCCAAATAATAGCAATACAGCTCAAAATAAAACATCAGCAGAATAAGAATGACTCAAACTTGTATTTGAACTGTCTCCCAATATTAAATTCCCAGGGAGTAATTAAAGTACAAAATTCAAATTTCACTGAAGTTTTATAGCAAATCCAAATAATAGCAATACAGCTCAAAATAAAGCATCAGCAGAATAAGAATGACTCAAACTTGAATTTGAACTGTCTCCCAATATTAAATTCCCAGGGAGTAATTAAAGTACAAAATTCAAATTTCCTTTACATTGTAATCCAAAGAAATTAAAGGCCAACATCCTTAAATTAAAGACTATAAAAATTAAAGCCTAAATAATATCTTCTCCATTTATTAAAAATATTTCTTAGTCTCAAACACAAGCGTTCTCAGATTCCTTAAAAGATTGTTCCTTCGGAATCTATAGCCTCTCACTGGAATAGGGTGGTTCCTTCAAGGTGTCCAGAGCTGGGTTAATTAAAGCTATGTGTATTGCAGCATTAATCACAATAGCCAATATATAGAAACTAAATGTTTGTCAACAGATACATGGGTAAAGAAATGGTGGTATACAATATACATACAGTGGAATATTATTCAGCCTTAAAAAAGAAGAAAGTCCTGCCATTTGCAAAATCATAGGTGAACCTGAAGGACATTATGCTAAGTGAAATAAGCCAGACACAGAAAAAAAGAAAATACTGCTTGATCTCACTTGTATATGGGACTAAAAACAAAGTCATAGAAGCAGAGAGTAGAATGGTGGTTACCAGGGATGTCGGTTAGAGGGTACAAATTTTAGTTATTTAGGATGAATTTTTAAATCTAATGTACAGCATGGGGCCTATAGTTAATAATACTTATCATATACTTGAAATTTGCTGAGAGAGTAAATCTTAAGTGTTCTTGCCACTCTACTTGTATGTATACAAAAACATCACATTGTATCTTAAATATGTACAACTTTTATAAAAACAAATAAATATTAAATTTTAAAAGGCCAAGTTCTTAAGTAGCCCAACTTTTAAAGTATAAGGAGAAAGAATAGAAATAGAATTTTCACAGCATATGTCAATGGACTCACAAGCAAAACCCAAGCCCTAGAGCAAGTGTACAAAGACATACATATATACATATATTTATATGTACATATATTTCCCAGAATTCAGTTTTTACTAAAATCTAGATGCATGTTACTCTTTCCAAAGACCATTCTCCAGCCTAGAACACTCACGTGACACAAATCTGGCCAACACAGTGTAAGTGAAAGTCTGAATAAATAGTCAAAACCATAAGTAAAAGCCTTTGGCCCTCAGCCCTCTTCAAGCCTAGAACACAGATGTGGAACATGGAGGTACAACAGCCACCCTGTGACCAGAAAGGCAAAACAACATGCTGAAAATGCAGGAGCCAAAAAAGAGGAAGATCCTGGGTTCCTGATGGACCTCAGAGTTATTGCATTGGACCTGGTGTGCTTACTTATGGATTTCTTGTTATGTGAGAAGAGTAAATCTTCATGTCTTTAAGAAACATGGAATTTCTGTGACTTTCTAGCTAAATACACTTCCAAACAATTCAAAGACAGGAGAAAATCTCAGTTCTAGCTTTACCAGAATGCAGTCTGTGATGGTTGCCCGAAGTCTACAATCCATAACAGGAAAAATACCCCATCGGTAGGTCATCCTTGGGGGAAACATCCACTAGTGCACACTGTTAGAAATTAAATTGGTGACATCACAGTCACTACACTTCAGTAGAAGTGCCCCTGTTTCCCACAGAAACTCTTAATTTCTATTTTCTTTTGAGCTTCATGTTCCTGCCTCCCTCCTCTGCCCCACCACTCCTCCCTGGAAGTGCTGAACTATTAGAGCTCTTCCTTAGGCTGATCAATCCTGCCTCTCATAGGATAAATTGATGCTTTACTATGCAAACATCTACTAAGTCTTGCCAAAGACCACCTACAGGAAGGAGAAAAGTAGAGAAAAAGGAGAAGATGAGAGTTAAAAGCAAATATCCTGCTATAAGTGGAAGGGGTTGCACATGGCCCTTGCTCCTCTGCAATATTTACCAGGTGCAAATCTTAAGGGGCTCACAGCTAGTTGGCTGAACACAGTATATTCGTCTATAAAGATTATATGTCTTTGGATGTTGATGGATCTTGGACGTGACCAGTGCCATCTTGGACGTGACTGGCACCATTTTATACACACTCAGCACAAAATGGCCACCAGCCTTTCCCTTAGGAGAAACCTCGTGGTTTCTGAGAAATAGAAACTCCTCCACACCAGCACCAAACCCCTCCCTGAGTATGTCAGCCTTCCCTACAGCCTATATAAGCCCTCCCACCCCGAAGCTGGTTGCTGCCCCCCATTTTGAGTGCAGCTTGATTGGTACCCAGTGTTTTGGCTCACTTTCTTTCAGGTGTGACAAGAGACACCTGAGAAATACGGAGTTTTCCGCTGGTTGCTGCCCCCCATTTTGAGTGTAGCTTGATTGGTACTCAGTGTTTTGGCTCACTTTCTTTCAGGTGTGACAAGAGACACCTGAGAAATACGGAGTTTTCCAGGGCTCAGAGGATAGACAGTGACTCCTGCTCTGGGCATTTGGGAGGGCATCATGGAGGTGGTATTTGCATATCCTACCCACCTTTTCTATTCCAGCTCAGGAATTGCGTGAGAAAGGAGAGCAAAAAGGAAGCATCCAACAGAGCAAACAGCATGAGCAAAACACAGAGGCAGAGAAGAGTTGGGCATGTCTTGAAAACTTTGATGTGTTCAGAAACACTGGTAACACAGTCTGAAGGTGGGTTGGAGGAGATTAGTAAGAAGCTCAGGGCAGATAAGGAGGGTCTTGAATGCCATACTAAGGTGCTCCAACTGTATTTCAGGCTATGCGAAACCATGGACTGGAGAAAGGTGGATGGAGCTGAGCTTCAAGGTGATTGATCTGACAACAGTGTGTGACATAGAAGTGCTTGCAACAGGCTCAGAAAGAGACAGAAAGGGACTGAAATGGGAAGACGTAATTCCCAGGATCCCATGTCTAACTGGATGTGGTGAGCCAAGGAGAGAGAAAGACACTAACAACAGAGGTTTCTGGGTGAGAAGCCTAGGAAGATAGTGAGGTCTTTAACTGGAACAGGCATACCAGCAGAGAAGAAGATAATGTGTTCTATCTCTGATCAGCAAGAAAGACTTCAAGGCAGAAATGTCAAGCACACTTAACAATGGGGAACCAGAGCCTAGGAGAAAGAATGGGACTAAAATTGGACACTTAAGGGTCCTCCCCACATAGAATATAGCGGAAACCATGAAAATGAATCTTCCAATGAAAAGAATACAAAGAGAGAGGACAGTGAATATCAGAAATTCAGGGATGATTTTATTTCAGAATCATGTGAATGCTAATATCACAGAAATCTAAAGGAAGAGAGATTTTATTTATTTATTTTTTTTTAAAGATGACCGGTAAGGGGATCTTAACTGTTGACTTGGTGTTGTCAGCACCACGCTCAGCCAGTGAATGAACCAGCCATCCCTACATAGGATCCGAACCTGTGGCCTTGGTGTTATCAGCACCACACTCTCCCAAGTGAGCCACGGGCCAGCCCTGAGAGATTTTCTAAATTGAAAGATAAATATATTATTATCTGTGAGGTATGGGGTGAGTGTAATTTGTCTTATACATTTTGGTTTTTGCCAATTTTTGTTACTTCTATAAGTATTAAAAACTATAAACATTATTTTTAAAGAAAAGGGGAGGCTGACTAGTACCAATGCTAATGGAGGCAAACTGGTAATGTAAATGCCTTTTATAATGTTTAACATTTCAATTGGCTTGTTACTATGTTTAATATCCATTTGTTTGTTAACTCAGCATTATTCAATAAATATGTATGGACCACCTGTTATGTGCCAGGCTCTGTTCTGGGCATTTGGGATATATCAGTGGACAAACAATCACAGATCCTTACCTTCCTGTTGCTTTCACCCTCTCTTTCCTTGCTAGAACACGGGGTCATGTGGACTTTTTCAGTTATCATATATACCCAACCTCTTCAACTCACGGAAGACACAAACCACCATGACCTTCAAGTCTTCAGTTTACTTACCCAAAGCTTCCAGTTCTTTGGTTGCAGAATAGAATGATCATACGCACCTTTCAGGGTAAGAGTGAAATTGGCATGTGGAAAGCAGCCCTCATTAAGTGCCTTAAAACCTCATTGTGAACTGTGAGTGACAGTGTAAACAGCAATGAATAAGAAAATAGAAATTCCAGGTTCTAGATTTTGATTCTGGTTTTACAACTCACAGTGTTCCCTTAGACTTCAGTCTCATTATCTAAATAAATACAAAGATGATAGATAGGTAAATAGGTAGATAGGTAGATGATAGACAGACAGACAGACGGATAGATAGATGATAGATAGATAGATAGATAGATAGATAGATAGATAGATAGATAGATAGTAGATAGACAGATGGACAGGGAAGGAAGGAGTTTGACTCAAGGCTTCCCAAACTTTTCTAGCTAAGCCCTCTGTAACAGCTTAGAAAAATGAATTGTGTACCCTGAGTATAAACTCAGGTACCCTGCTAGGATCAGAAAACTTCCCTGAAGCCATACCCCTCTTTAGTATTTCTGTAAACATCTTCATATTTATTTTAATTTAACCATGCTACTTGGCAAAATGATTTACCAAGAATTAAAAATAACAATATTAATAATACCTGGTTTTTATTGAGGACTTTTTAGGTGCTATGCCTGTGTGAAGTCCTTTTCTTGTATCAGCTTAGTTAATATTCCCAATTATCCTTGACATAGGTGTAATTATTACCCCTGTTTTACAGGAAAAACAGACTCTCAGTGGTTGACAAACTTTTCCAGGGTCATATAGTTAGCCTGTGGTTCAGTTGGGATTTAGACTGCCAGTCTGGCTCCAGATCCACATCTAGCAATTTAAGTTGTGCTGTTCTTTCCTCTTGATTCCTTTTCCTGTCCTCAGCCCCCAAACACCATGGTATGCCTTGGAAATATTCAGAGGTGCCATGTGAGAGCACGAGTATATGGCTTCTCCTACCCTGCACCCTGCCCACTCATGCATCTTACCCGGGATGGGGATGAAGGAACATAGACTTTCCTAGCACGTGTTGCCCAGATGCTAAACTTTTTCCAAAGGATACTAGAGTCTCCATTTCACCCTGTTTTTGGCAAAGGGAGTGGTTGAGTTGGTTATGGATGAGGTGTTTCTACTGATATTCTATTCCTGTTGGGATGATTTATAGAATGTCTTCCTAATAGTTTGTGGAGCAAAAGGGAGTAAAAGGTTGGGGCCAGGGGCGAGGGGATAGAATGGATCTGGAGAGAGAAGGCAAGATTTATATTCAGACAGGGAGTGCCTTGAGGACAACTCACAAAGGAGGTCATTCATCAAGACCACCAGGGCCCTGGAGACATGAAGTGTTTGGATTTGGAACATATTCCATCAGCCTAATTGCTGGTGAAATCTAAGGTTACAGGGGAGAAACTGATCAAGTGGCTGCTGACTTGTGGCTGGCTCCCCTGACTCACACATAAGGTTCCCTGAGCTTTACGGGATTCTCGCCTCCCCTCTCCCCATTTCCCCCTCCCCCTTTTCTGTGGTTGGTAAAATGACAAGCTCCTTTCTATGTGATGTTCTTAACCCAAAAAGATGGTAGAATACTCTGTCTTGAAATAAAAGCAGCAGTTAAACCCAATTGAGAAAGAAGCCAGGACACTCACAGAGACTGTATTCCTCATTCACACCAGTGTCCTGGGCAGCAACAGAAAAGAATATATTTCTCCAGCCAGTATTTAGTGAGCAAATATTTCATCTCAGGAACTGGAGACATAGCATCAAAAAAGTCGCACGAGTCCCTACCCTCACAGACTTTAATTCCTGATGGGCATGAGAGGTGTTAAAGACACCACCATGAGATAGAATGAGACACGTGATAGGAGAAGTAAGGGGAGTATTTGGGACCACAGAACAGGAAGATGTATCTAACCCACCCAGGAGGGTGATTTCATAGGAGTCCCCAGGAAAATTCCCCCTTTTTAGGACCTTTGCTCTAGGAAAAGTCCACCTTGTGACGAGATTTTCTGGTCACCAGAACTCTCTCTCCATCAATGGTAATTATATCCTTCAATTATAAGCAAGACAATGTATCTCAGCTAAAGTGCAATGGCCTGAATTTGTGCCAGATTACTAACTTTGAATATAGCAATACAATATTTGAGAACATGTGTGGTTATCTGTAAATGGTGACTTAGCTCATGAATCCTAGCTGCTCTGGAAGAGGGTAGCAACTGAGAGGGACCCCTGCTCCCATCTGAGAAGGACATGCAGGCATTCATGTCATTGCTGTTAGAGCTGACAGAACCGGCAGGTAAGCCTGCTGAATTTTCCCCAAACAGGTGTGGTGGCCCCAAGATCCAACGGGGACATACAGGTACTGGGATGCCAGATGTCCTTCCCTCTGAGTGGTTGCATTCTGCCTAGAGCCCCATCTCTCCTTTTCCCATGGGCCAAGGACTTCCCACTTGCTTCTTGATGGGTTCATCAGAGGTAAGAGATGACATTACAGCTTGTTTTTGTTTTCCTCTGAACTAGCAAGTCTGTCTTTCTGTATAAAAGACACCCAAGCAGAGGCAAAGAACCTGCTATTAATTCTACTGTTGGAACTAGGAAATGATTCTTTATCTGGAGTTAAAGAGTGGGAATCCAGGCAGGCTTCCTATGGGAAGTAAAGGTTAACTGAGATCTGAAGGATGGGTAAGAGCCTGGAGAAGGTACAGAAAGGATTGTTCTAAGAAGGCATATCTTGGATGAAGACTCAAGACATGTAAAGTACACGGCAGGGGTGAGGGCAGGGGTGGGGTAGGCTGAGGAGGTGAAGCTTGTAAGTCATGTTAAAGAATTTAGAATTTATCCTGAGGTCAAGGGGAAGCCAATGAAGAGTGCACTCAGAGGAGAGACATGTTTGGATTTGCTTCTTTAGAAATATCATTCTGACTACGGCGTGGAGAAGAAATGGGAAGGGGACAAAACTGGAGGTAGGGAGACCAATTTGGTGGCTGGGGCCACAGCCCAGGAAAAGAGAACAGTGACCTGAACTGGGGTGGTGGTAGTGAGGACACAGATGGGAAGTAAAGGTTAACTGAGATCTGAAGGATGGGTAAGAGCCTGGAGAAGGTACAGAAAGGATTGTTCTAAGAAGGCATATCTTGTATGAAGACTCAAGACATGTAAAGTACACGGCAGGGGTGAGGGCAGGGGTGGGGTAGGCTGAGGAGGTGAAGCTTGTAAGTCATGTTAAAGAATTTAGAATTTATCCTGAGGTCAAGGGGAAGCCAATGAAGAGTGCACTCAGAGGAGAGACACGTTTGGATTTGCTTCTTTAGAAATATCATTCTGACTACAGCGTGGAGAAGAAATGGGAAGGGGACAAAACTGGAGGTAGGGAGACCAATTTGGTGGCTAGGGCCACAGCCCAGGAAAAGAGAACAGTGACCTGAACTGGGGTGGTGGTAGTGAGGACACAGAAAAGTAGACACATTCAAGAGATTTTAGCAGCTAGAATGAACAAGATTGATTTGAAAGAGACGGTGAAGGAGAGAGAGAAGTCAGGGATGATTGCTGGGTGCCAGTTCAAGCACCTAGAGTGCTGATGGAATCAGCCACTGTGTGCTGTGGACTCAATGTTTGTCCCCCCACCCCCACCCCCTGCAATTCCTATGTTGAAGTCCTGACTCTCAATGTGAAGGTATTTGGAGGTGGGGCCCTTGGGAGGTAATTAGGTTTAGATAAGGTCATGAGGGTAGAGCCCCCAGAAGAGGAAGAGTGATCAGAACTTGCACTCTCCACCACAGGATGATAAGGCAAAAAGGCAGCCATTTGTTTGCCAGGAAGTGGGTCCTCATCAGATGCTGAATCTGCCAACACCTTGATCCTGGACTTCCAGCCTCCAGAACTGTGAGAAATAAATGTCTGTTGTTTAAGCAACACAGCCTATGGTATTTTGTTATAGCAGCTGGAACTGCAAAGACACGGTGACAGGGAAGAGGAGGTAGAACAATCCAATTTCACATAGCAGCAGGTGCAGTTGAGGGGCTGCCAGCTGTCCAAGTGGTTCAGAAGACAGCAGATGTCAGAAGAGAAGTCTAGGCTAAAGTTGCAGGTTTAGGGGCCCTACACCTAGGGAAGGAATGTACAGCCACAGGCACATGGGAGACAACCAGCGAGATGGGAAAGAGAAGAGAAGAGGCTTAGGGTGATCAACATTTAAGGCAGCAGAGAGTAGACTTTGCCTACCAGGTTCACAGTCACCATGGTCTGGAGTTGGGAGTGTCAAAGGTCACATACAGAATCACAGGCCAGTGATCCAAGTACATAATTCTGCCCTGGCAAGAACTTTCTTCTAACAACAGTGGTCCCAAACATCTAAGAAAGGGCCTGAGTTAGACCTGAGGTCTCCTGTCTACACCGTGAGTGAGGATTTGAAGAAGTTATGTAGCTATGCAGTATTACACTCATCATAATTTTCACTATAATTCTATCTAGTATTCTTCCCCATTTTAAAGGTGAAAGAATTTAAGTTTGCAGAAGTTACTGGGCTGGTCCCAGGAAATTCAGTGACAATGTCAGAGCCTGAATGCATTCCTGGTCTTCTGATTCAGGTTCATCACTCTGTCCCTGTCCTCGTAAGTCACTATATATTGCTCCTATATGTTGATGTTAGTTTATTATTTTCTGAACCTGTAAATCCTGTCCATTAAACCAATTAGAAAAACAACACTTCGGCTGAAGACACAGAAAAATACAGCAGGAGAGAATTCCTCAGAGATCTGAGATGCCCTGCTCTTGCCACCTCGGCCTGCCAACGGTTGCTGAGTCTGAAACGCAGGCCCTGTCATCCCTGCTCCCACCTCGCATTTTCCATTTCTGCTTCACGCCATCACGGATAATGCAAGTCAACCTGAGATGCCCTGCTCTTGCCACCTCGGCCTGCCAACGGTTGCTGAGTCTGAAACGCAGGCCCTGTCGTCCCTGCTCCCACCTCGCATTTTCCATTTCTGCTTCACGCCATCACGGATAATGCAAGTCAACTGGCTGCTTGGGTTTCCTTTCTGTCTGCCACTGTCCTTTCCATTTGCTGGGTCTCATGTCTTTTTAGCACCAAGTGTTTGTGTTTGGGCTCAAGTTTGCCAGGCAGTGATAAATTCCAAGAAAAACCCATTCTTATTGAATTATTTTCAGAATGTTATGTAAACATGTCTAAATTATGTGGCGGCCAACTCTGCTCTAAGATCTGGTTTTGACTTCATGTTAGTTCAAGTAGAGGAGAGAAAGAAACAAAAACCCAAAATGCTGAGATACTGTCTTTCATCCTCATGGAGAATGTTTTTGTCTATTCCTGTGAGACGAGGGCCTGTGCTCCCTTTCAGAACTCTAGGCTGTGAAGGCCACACTCCACTACCAGGTGCCCCTCATGGAGTACGCTCTGCAGTTCTCTAGGAGAAAAAAGACTGAGCCAGGTCAAAAGCCCATCACCGCACAGAGGGTGAAGCTACGATCTCTTTTTTGAAAAGAAATTAAGCAAGATTTCCATCTGTGAGTTCAGGTCTTAATCTAAGCTTGTCGCTGGCAACTTAAAAAAAAGAAAGAAAGAAAAGAAAAGAAAACAGAAAAACAAGTAGCAGTGGTTATTTTCCATCCCTGTGCTCTCCATCACCAAGTACAAGAGATAGCTTAGTTTAGAACCAAGCTCTAATTCCAGCAGAGCCAATACATTTCCGATTCTGGGAGTAGACAACTGTCATCTTTCCATTTCCACATCTTCACATCATCTAGTCAGAGTCCATCTTTTTTTGATGCACATTCTGTCCCCCACTTGCTGTCTATTTTGGAACTTACTCAGCTGGCAGGAAGGAAGCCTGGAGTCACTGATTACTCTTGTCACCCCCAAAGGAGCTCTTGTCTGAGACAGAAGCCAGGACTGGTGGGTGGAGGTTGAGAGGTGGCCTGGGCACAGTCCCAGGCACATCATCTGAGCACCTGCTTCAGCCATGCCTGTGCATATGTCCCCCTGGGCTCTATGCACACAAGAACCAGGAAAAGCAAGAATCTGAATTACTAAGATTTTCAAGTTTCAGCTAATTCATCTGAAAGATGGAAAGGATGGGAGATGGAGGTTTTAAATATGTTCCAGAGATCTCTTGAATTCCAAAAGTCTTGTCCATAATATTCTTATTGAAAATGCCATTATGTGTGCAAGTGTCTGACTACACGGGACAGAATTCCTGAGTTATAGCTTTTATTGCAACAGCACCAATGGCCCCCACTGTCCGAAGATTCTAATCAAAACTCCTCACCCTGGCTCTCCCAGCTGGCTACAGCTACATTTTCAGCCTTATCCCTCAACGTGCCTTTATGCTCCCCACCCCCTGGGTGAAACTGAGCCCTGCAGTCTTCTCCATGTGTCCTCAGTTCTGTCCTCTGTGTCCCTGCAATCACAGCGTCTCCTTTTCACGGGATGCCCTCTCCACCCAGGCCCTCCCCACATAGCTGTGCCTCCCTCACCTGCACAGTCCCACTCAAGATCTGTCTTCTCCAAAAGTCCTCCCTCAACTCCCCAACCCCAGCTCCACTTCTAAGAAGAGGATCCCTTCTCTGAATGCCCAAAGCCCCTCATCCAGACCTGACTTATGTCACTGTATCAAGTTCCCCTCAGGCATCACTTCAGACCCCCTTGGTCTCAGGTGCTTCAGGAGGCCCTTGGCCCCTCATTCTGCCCCAGCAGCCCTGTGGACTGAGGCCACCCGCACAGAAGAACAGCCTGGCAGTGCCTGGCTTCAGGCCCATGTTCTGAACCTCTTGCCTCCTGTCTTGGCACAGCCCTGCTGCCACTGAGGCCTTAGAGCCAGTGAAACATACACGGCGTCGCACGAGTGCGCACGTGCACATGTTCAGGGGAGTTGATGCTCCCGGGATTGAAGTGCTCACCAACGAGAGACGGAAGCCAGGGAACAACTTCTTTGTTCTCTCTCCCCCACCCACCACGCACTTTCTTGAGTCCCTGTAGGAAGACAGTCTGTGAGACCGAGCGATTACACAAACTTATTACCCAGTGGTGTTCAGTTCGGTTAGCCTTTTCTTCCTCATACCCTTTTCTCTTCATCCCTCCTTTTCTTGGTTTGCACTCCTCAATAAAGAAGTAGCATGATAGTTTTTGTTCCCAGCACATTTTAGGGCATCCAAACCTATCACTCTTTATCTTATATCACAGTTGCTTATGCATGTCTCTTTCTCCCCCTGACCATACTACGTAATTGTTGTGGGTAGATTTTTTTATTTTCTGTCTCTGCAGTAATACAATCTCATAGATGAGCACCTGGCATAATGTTGGTGCTCAACAAAGGTCTGTGGAATGAATGGATGACAACGGACTTTGGAAAATGTAGGGACTTTGGAAAATAGGGACGAAAAACCCTGAACTGACACACCCAATGTAGAGGAATGGGACGGGAGTTTGTTCTTACATTATGATTTCTGTTCTCAAGCCAATGACTTGTTGATACAGCTGAGAGCTGTTGGGTGCACTGGAGAATAATTCGACCAAGGGATATCTTCTTTTTCATACCCGTACAATAGTGTGCATGATAAGGCAGGATATAGAAAATAATTAGGTCAGACTCTTTATCTGGAAGAGAAGGGGCTGTTGGGTGCACTGGAGAATAATTCGACCAAGGGATATCTTCTTTTTCATACCCGTACAATAATGTGCATGATAAGGCAGGATATAGAAAATAATTAGGTCAGACTCTTTATCTGGAAGAGAAGGCAGCAAGGCACTGGGGAGACCATAGGGAAAATAACCGGAGTGACTCCCCCTAGGTGTAAAGAAACTGATGGCCTGATACTTTTCACAGGATGTGCAGAGGAGAAAGAAAAATTGACAATGGGACTGAAGAGTTACCTGCTAAAGAGATGTTGTTAGAACCACAGGAGGACTTGGATGGTCCCAACTGAAGTNGGGACTTTGGAAAATAGGGACGAAAAACCCTGAACTGACACACCCAATGTAGAGGAATGGGACGGGAGTTTGTTCTTACATTATGATTTCTGTTCTCAAGCCAATGACTTGTTGATACAGCTGAGAGCTGTTGGGTGCACTGGAGAATAATTCGACCAAGGGATATCTTCTTTTTCATACCCGTACAATAGTGTGCATGATAAGGCAGGATATAGAAAATAATTAGGTCAGACTCTTTATCTGGAAGAGAAGGCAGCAAGGCACTGGGGAGACCATAGGGAAAATAACCGGAGTGACTCCCCCTAGGTGTAAAGAAACTGATGGCCTGATACTTTTCACAGGATGTGCAGAGGAGAAAGAAAAATTGACAATGGGACTGAAGAGTTACCTGCTAAAGAGATGTTGTTAGAACCACAGGAGGACTTGGATGGTCCCAACTGAAGTGTACTAGGAGGAAGAAAGACCATCTCCCCAAGGGCAGACCCCAAATGAACCAGAAGTCCTTCTACCATCACCCCCTATCTTGACTACAGCCTTTCTCACATCCTGGCTCACTATGGCTGGAATCTCTGTTCCCGTGGGTGGCGTTGAAACCACTGTGGCCTGTGCTTACATCTGGGCCAACAAGGGCATGACCACAGCAGTGGAGAGGCACCCACAGCCTGCATCAAGGCATAGCCACCTGTGGAAGGAACTGAAATAATATTCACTCATAATTAGGCAGCTCAGACACTCGCGTTCCCTCTCAGCCATGTATTTGGAAACAGGGCTGTGCACTTTGGACAGTGTCCCTGGAGTTCTTGGACCTCAAGAGTAATACTAGTCTTCCTGCTAATGAGGATTTGATCAGTTAATTGCAAATGAAAAGGTGAGACCATATTCCTAAGGTGATGAAGTGGTTCCTTCTGGTCAGTCCAGGACTTGCTAAGCCTGTCTGCAACAAGTACCCTCTGTTGACCAAAACATTTCTAGGGTACCAGGTGTAGCTGTGGCTTATTGGAAAGTGTGACCCATGCAGGGAAAAACAAAACAGGAGTTGGGGAGAGGAAAGGAGGCAAGTAATTGCACCTGTCAGAAAATGAGGATAACGACTAAAGATATACACATGGGAGCTCTGAGTTCTGCGGGGAAAAATAGCAGCACAAACATGAGGAATTATTTGTCCTCAGTCTCCCCTGGAGAAGGTGGAGTTGATCACTGGGGCCTGGTGGCCTGTATCACCTTCCAGCCAACACTATTAAAAGGGCTTGCTCACACTCAGCGGTTACCCCAACGTTACATAACCCCCGCCCCGCTGCCCGTCCTGCAGATACAGGCAGCTCTAATTTTGCAAAATGCTATTTTTAAAACAACCAAACCATTCCACACGGCCCCCACTGCAGCCCAGAGGAAGGAGCTGGTTGCCTCACCAGTCTTTGGCACCAATGTGATTCCCTGTGGATGTCTTCTTTCTGCTGTCATACCGTCCTGATTAAGATTAATTGTCCCAGTTGCAGTGAGTCACTCAGAAAGGATGGGAAGGGTGGAGAGAAGAGGGCAGTTTGCTTTTTCTCCCCCCACCCCCCGCCTTCAGTGTTTGTTCTGAAAGATCCAGAAGAATACAGGAGTGGAGCAAAGGAATTTAAAGTGTGGAACATGTAATAAAGGAGATCCAGTGAAAAAGAGATTATGGGTTCCATGTTTATCTTCAGCTCAGTGACTTTCAGAAGAGCATGTACTTGGCTGGGAGGCACGGGGGATGTGGCTGCTCCCTGCCAATTGGAGGGCCTTGACCCAAACTCTCAAAACTCCAGCTGACCTCGTCCAGCCCCACCTACCCTAAATAACAGGCTTACATACCCTCTTCTCGACAGCCTTACGCACACTCCAGATATTGGAATCTCAGAAGCCCATTTTGGGTGAAGTCACACACAACCATGAGAGCAACTGAGTCAGAAAAAGAAAATATGTAACTATAAAAATCAAGCCTGCACCAAAGAGGAAATAAATGGTATTTATAGAACAGCTTTCACTTGCCAGGCATTAGTGCAAAAGTTTACTCTTTCTGAGCCAGTTCTTCAGGACAGGCTTGCACCTCACCTCTGAGCATATCCCTCTGGCTCTGAGACCCCCTGCTCCCTGGCAGGCTCCTCAGACTCCTTTGTTGACCAAGTGGGGCTGGGAGTAGCAGCTCAGGCTATTTTGGGAGTATTTATACAATTCTTATAGAGGCCTTATTCAAAACTCATGATCACTACACTCATTCCAAATTGAAAACATCTATCATCTATGTTTTTTCCCCATCACTACCTTAACAAAAGGAAGAAAGGCTTGGCAAGGAAGGAAATGCACAGCGTTGCTGATTCTGTGCATCAACAGGAAACAAGTTGTCAGTATCCACTGGGAAGAGAATTAGGCAGGATGTCAGGAAGCTGGCAAGTGAATGGATCAACCTGGGTATGAATTCCAGCCCATCAATTCACCTGTTATGTGTCCTTAGATAAATTACTTCTGTTTTTTGGACCTCAGAGATTATCCAGTCCAACAGAGGAAACTAGCCTATCTGCTAGTTCAGACATTCCTCAGACAGACCCAGCAGCCTGGAGTCTGTATATTCCTGGGGGGGCTGTCATGACCTTTCCTCCCCCTGAAAACTCCATTTGGAACCACTCTGTTCTATGTCTTGGGCTGGATGAACCTTGAATCTGCAGCTCTCAGTTCCAACCTGAGCCCACCCAACAGTTCAACCGAAGCTTTCTCTGGGTCCCTGGGGTTCTAAGCTGGGGATGCAATATCTGTTTTTGCCAAATCCATGTTGTGGGCAGTTAAGTCTACAGCAACTCATTACCAAAACAGTAACCCATCTGTACTCTCTCCATCCTTCAGCCCCATACATACAACATGCCACAACATGACCGGCGGTAATTTCTTCAGGAAGTTTGTTCAGGAAGTTTGTTTGGGGACAGTATCCTGATGCATCCTTACGTTACAGAGAAGATACCTTTTATCTTCAAACAAGTAACCAAGGAATATTATCATAGTTCGGTTTGCCCCAGTATTTGATACCTTCACAAGGTTATTTCTCTTGCCTAATCAAGGTTTATTCCTTTTTAATCTCTCTCTCTCTCTCTCTCTCTCCCTCACTCAAATAACTGGAAGGATTCCCAGACACATGAACACAATGTGATCTTGGCCAGAGTTACATAAATGGACAGGATAAAGGTAACATTGGCCACTCAGAAGGTTGAGCCAAATCCTCAGAACCTAGATAGCTTCAGTTCCCAATTGTCCCATGGTGCTTTCCTTGGCAGTCCCTCCTACCCTTCTTCCCTGGGTCCCAGACCTGCTTAATAACTAGAGAGCATCAGACCAAGATGACTCAAGATCCATTTCAGTCCCTCTCTCATCCTATTAGGGATGGAAAAGCTGGGGCTCAGAGAAGTTTAGGTGGCCTGCCAAACTCGCAAAGCCAACATTGCCCAGCTATACCTACCAAAAATGTCCTGCATCTCTTCCAACACCCCTCAGGATTCACTCAATCAACCCAATTTCCACAGGATCATTAGGCTTCTATTTGCAACTGGAACAATTTTGGCAACAATCTTTGCTAGTAATCAACCCAAGCTTTCCTGAAATGGAGAAGCTGGGGCAGGAAGGATGGCTAAGGTATTCACAAGGAATAAAAGACCCAGAAGAGGGGCCACAGTGACCCAATTGTGCCCCTACAAGCCCAGGGCATGCTGAGTACTTTGCTTTGTTTTGTTGCCTTTTTGTTGACCTCTCCCCACCCCGCCCCCATTTGTGGCCCTACTTAGTTTTGCATAAGAAAGAGAAGGTCAAGGATCTGGAAAGGCAGGGAAGGTATTTTATTGGCCAGAAATTGGCAAGACTGCACATTTCTGCTTCATCAGTATGCCTGACCTATTGATTGGAGATGGGTCTTCACCTCATGGCTCCTCTTGGGCCCTGTAAATTCACGCTTTTTAATTTTTATAGAGCGGTTTATGGGCTGTGAAGAGGGGAAGCTGAGGGATCTTTTGTCATGGGCTGCCTTGAGCAATGAACCACCCCCTTGGTGTTTTTCTTCCCTCCCTCTGCAAGTCTTATAAATGACCATTTAGACCCTCTGCAGAGATGGGAAAGGGCTTTGGGGGAGCAAGTCATGAAAGAGCAGAAGGATCATGAAGGGACCTTCAGGAAAATCTGAGACACTCGTCTATCTCTAATCAACTTTGCCATTTGGAGGACGAGAGAATGTTCTAGCAGACCATCGTCACAACCCACTCTGAGCTGTCCAGTCTGTGAGGAGAAGGCGAGTGTTTAACTCGATGATTTCAGCTAGAGTTGCTCAACTTTTTGAGTTCACATTTTGAAAGGAGTGATTTGGGGGAATGTGGTAGGATATGAAAAACTCAAAGCTGTGGAATTCTCTAACTCTCTAAAATTCCCCTACAGCATCATAATCTACATGCAACATCCCCACAGCAGCCAGACAGTCACTTAGAGATGGTAATGGTAGAGGCCCACCAACATGTGAGTCATGACAGATCGAAACTGAGCTTAAGAAAAGTATAATGTTGTTTGGAGGCCAGTTGAGTAAGAGGCAGGGCAAGTGGCCCCAATTTTATTTGTCAATTGAGTGAAGTTGGAAAAAGGAACTAGGAATGTTTCCAAGCATCCTCACCATTTTAAATCTTGAGAATCCAACCAGAAGGAAAGGTGAGAAAAACTGAGGAATCGTCATTGTCATCATCACCACCATCGCCATTCTGCCTCTTAACGAAGACGAATTAAAAACTCATTGGATACCAGCCGTCTTTTGAGTGCTTTGCACATGTTATTTCAGTCCTCATATCACCTCTCACGAGGTTGAACTGTCATCATCTGCCTTCCTCCCATACTCTGCAAAGGGGTGGCAAAGAGAAGAAACGCCAGCATCTTCCAAAGTCTAACCCCAGCCTCTATAAGTCAGAAAGCAAACGCTCAGAGGATTTCAGCTCCTATTCAGACTTCTCAATTTTTCCTTCCTCCCAAAGAATAAATGAGCTAATACCAACACATGGAAGTTCCAAAGGGAGAGAGAAGAGGAATGTGGCTTTTAGAAGAAAAAAAAATTACACCTCTGGTTCTACAGTGAATTAGGGAAGATCCTTACTGCAATGCTCTGAACCCCTGTCTGTGCTCCTTTATTGTGACGTCTTTTTTGTTTGGCTTGGGAAGACTTCTGGAAAAGTCCCAGTCTACTCATGGAATCCTCTACATCTACCCCACCTTCACTTAGCCCTGGCCACTTAGGAAGGGATCCTCCTGAGTGAAACTAGAGAGCACTTAAGCAATCTGTAGGTGGTGGAGTTGCGGGAGAGGTGGTCTCATAGGCAGGGCCTTAGGTCAGTGTCTTCAAAGTTCTGCCAACAGCAACTGTCCACTCAGCTCCACTGGGCACTGGAGGTGTGGTGTCCAACCTCTGCTCTTCGTTGTCCCTTGAGTTGGGTTTCTAGGGGTTCCTTGAGTTTTCCTAGTAAGTGCCCCATACCAGTGTGGTGGTACATATGTTTTATGCCTGAGAAAGGTGAGAAGAGGGGGGGAAATATCACCGTGAAAGCAAAGTGGAAAAATTGGAACTGGAAAAATTCTACTAAGGAGACACAAAATATGATTAAACCAATGTACATTCTTCTGGGAAGAGGTATGTGTGTGAGGGGGTGGATGGTGATACTAATAAACAGGGCATTTTTGGACTCTCCAAAAGAGCAGGAAGCCAGACTCCTTCCAAGGGCAGGAATGATGCATTTGAAAAACAACACCCCAGGATTGTCACAGTCAGCCCTGCTGTGTACCCAGCAAGGCATGGTGCCAGAATTCATGCATTTTCAAATCAATTAGCAAGTCCCTTGGATTATCAATCATTTAACTTGCCTTTAGAGTGGACTGGTTTTGTACACCATAAACATTTCATTCAGTCATTAAGTTCTGGGCTCTGCCTCTCCTTTACCTAGCTCTACTCTTGCTGAGACAGATGATCTTCTGCCCACTTTATTTGGCTGAACTGAGTGCAGTAAAGATAAGATATCCAGTTGTTTAAAGCTGAAAATGTTTTTTGTTTTTTGTTTTTTGTTTTTCTCTTCTCATATATCACTGTCTTCAATTCCTCCTCAGATTTAAGTACAGATGCCCTGGTGTTGTGGGCAGAATAACGACTCCACAAAGACATCCATGTCTCAATCCCAGAAGCCTGTGACTTATGTTACCTTATGCATCAAAAGGGACTTTGTATATGTGATTAAGTTAAAGATGGTGAGATGGGGAGATTATTCTGGATTATCCAGGCAGGCTCAATGTAATCACAAAGGTCTCTAAAGGATGAAAGAGGGAGGCAGAAGAGACAAAAGAGGAGATGTGACCATAAAAACAGGTCAAGCACTGCCTCCTCTGGGAAGCCTATTCGTCTTCCCTCTCGAGGTCAGCTCTTTCCCTGTAGCCTGTCATTGTGCCTTGCACCTCTCCTTCACCACAGTCACCACCACCACGACCGTAGATGAGCTCGTACAATGATTCAATTAATGTCTATGTCCTGAATGCAGGGACCGTGCCAGGTTCTGCTTCCTTCTGAATTCTCAGCACACAGCAGGTGCTCAATAAATATTTGTTGAATAAATGTGCAAATGAAGGATGAACAGGATCTAAACCCCCTATGGTTCTGAGTATTCTTTAGTGTGGCTGGAAATACAGCAGTCCACGATGTCCCCTGCTGACTTGCTCTTTGCTTCTTGTTTTTGTATCTTGCTCTGACCAGAATATTTATCTTTACATATGGTCTTAATACATTCCTGTTGAGAGAACAGTGGTATCTGTAACTCCAATCAATGGCTCAAGGAGTTTGTAGGGATGGAAAATTTCCTTTTCCTATGTTATGATTTGTATTCAGATTATTCTGATTTTAACTCTTGACCCTGTAGCCCCACCAGTGTACAATGATCTCCCTTGTTAGAATGGAGATCGCCTGTTGCTTCCCTCTTCTCTGCATGTGAAAGACCATCCGCTTACTCAAAGACCGAGGTCCCAAGCCCAGGGATGCCCCAGGGGGACCCCGTTTTCAAATCATCAGAACAAACTCTATTGAAAATCTCTTCAACCTTAGTTTACTCCCGCATTTATTTTTAAAGGAACCTGTGGGTGAGATTACAAAATATAGACAGCAGTTATAAATACTGAGAAGGTAGATACACTCAATAACTCAGACAGTTATTACCTACCAACTACATGTAAAATCCCGAAATAAGATGGAGAGACAATGTCTTTTGTTGGCACTCTTCTATTCCCCAACAATTGCTTGCTTGTGTCTGTAGATCCCAGTTAGAAGATCTGTGCACTTGACCCTCACAACTTGCTTGGGAAGGAGACAAGGCAGGTGTTAACTAATCTTGTTAAGCACTGAAGTTACAAGCTAATTGCTCACTCTCTGTTGATCTGGGAGCTTTATCTTTGTTTTCCTGTGCCTCTTATGCTGCTCCATACACAGCAGGCCTGGATAAATATTTTTGGAAGGAATAAATAAATGTCTGGTTTCTTTCTAAAAGGAGTATTTTTAATTCACTTGCCCAGCATTACCCAGTTCGTAAGTGAAGAGCCTTGGATTTACTACGTAGCCACATGATCCCAATTTAGTTGGCCATGAGAGGGCTCCTGGGGAAGAATGACCAGGGATAGTGGAACACAGAGTCCTGTGTGATCGGTGGACACATGGTGGGGAGTTTAAGTCTCTTCAGACAAGGAAAAGAAAGCACAGAAGGAAAAAAGCATGGTGTTTACTTAGTCAAGCAGCAGGAAGAATGTAGATAGACAACAAACACAAACGAACCGTGGTGTCTGGAATCTTCTTCCCACCACAGGCACATCCCTGACATGGCAGCCAGTCCAACTCAGGGGATTTTATAACCCTTTGGATGTTTAAAGACACAAAAGACGCGGAGGATACGTATTCCTGGCCCATTTTTAAAAAGTTTATTTTAAAATATTTAACATTTCTTTATTAAAGGCAAACAGGCAGGATATAAGCTCTATAAACTTTCCAAGGAGAGAACATTGCTGGCATTCCAAATGGAGAAATTATTGCCTTATGTGAGAACCAAGCCTTGCCTATTTCACTTTACAGGTGGCCACGCTTGGCATATTTTTCTTACAGGATCATAACACAGATGGACGAGCTTTTGAACAGTAAAATTGTAACTGCATTTTTCTTGCTACCTCATTCCTGTACCAGTTAGGGAAGAGGCTCGTAGTTAATTCTCAGGGCAGGCTTGCCCAAAGCATACCCTGTATTACAGGCAGGGCTTTGCAGGGTCGTTCAAATTATACTACATGTGATATCAGCTGGGGCCTCCTTGCTGTTCAGAAATAAGATTTCCTCTAAGATTTCAGGACCTGGGGTAAAAGGAGCAATGGAGGCTCCTGGCCCAAGCCCTTTCTCTTCCCACCCCAGGCTCCATCAGCTTCAGGAGGGGCTCACACGTATGAATGCGGGCATCCTACAGTCCAGATACCCAACTCCTGTCCACATCCCTGCAAACAAAGCTCCTTAGCCACTTCTCTGGCTCCGAAGTGTACACACTGGTGGAGTGGTCCACCTTCCAAACAGAGAGTATAGGTAAGAGGCCTGTGATAGCCTGAAAGCTAGCCAGGGACTATTTGGACAGGGAATTCCAGGGTCCCATGAACCCAGAAGTGGGTAGGTTCCAGATACCCATGTCCCCTAACTCTGCAAACTCCTTACCCCCTGGGGAGGGACATCTGAGGAGAGCCAGAAAGCGGCCCTCTGAGGTGCTGGCCCAGAGTGGCCCTGGTTGCCTGGATCTGGGGTAGTGCTAATGAGATTTAGGGAAACTCCCCAGAAGCCGAAAGCTCCCTGCATAGCAGTTGTCATTTCTCGGGGCTTGTGTATTCATGGTCCTCCCCACTGGACCACCTCCAACTGCCTACTGATACAGTTTCACTCCACGCCAGCCCAAATCTGAAATGCCGCCACTTCATAAAGTTTTAGGAAAAAATATTCTCCTACCTTGCATTTTATTTTCAGTCAACTCTACTGAAGATTTGGGTATTGAACAGCTCTTTTTATCCCTGTTTCCTCCTCTGTTCCAGGAGCAAAACGAATCCCATCCCTATTATCATAGAAAGAGTTTGGTGACCTTTTTTAAGGGCCTGGACTTTCCTTTGGGATCTCACCCTCCAAACAGTATGGTTTATCAAAGCACTAAGAGAGATTCTGGTGAACAGCGTGTCCTCCTCAGTCATATATATGTGATTGTAATACGAGTCAACTCTACTGAAGATTTGGGTATTGAACAGCTCTTTTTATCCCTGTTTCCTCCTCTGTCCCAGGAGCAAAACGAATCCCATCCCTATTATCATAGAAAGAGTTTGGTGACCTTTTTTTAGGGCCTGGACTTTCCTTTGGGATCTCACCCTCCAAATAGTATGGTTTATCAAAGCACTAAGAGAGATTCTGGTGAACAGCGTGTCCTCCTCAGTCATATATATGTGATTGTAATACATGTATATCTGTGCACAAACATGTAACTGAAGTTCCATAGGAGAGAGACAGACATGTGGGGCTCAGCTGAGACATGTTAATGGCAGAACGATAGACTGAAATTCCCCTGGGCTGCCTACTCCTCTGTCCTGAGTTCTGGTTACTGAGTTTCCCTCGAGGAGAGAGACAGACATGTGGGGCTCAGCTGAGACATGTTAATGGCAGAACGATAGACTGAAGTTCCCCTGGGCTGCCTACTCCTCTGTCTTGAGTTCTGGTTACTGAGTTTCCCTCGGACCCCAGGAGATCTGTTTCCTGAAGGGTATCTACACCATCACCCGATCACTACCTTTATTGCGGTTAGCTAAAATTTCTATTCCTCACAAAAAACACTGAAGTTAGCTTTTCACCATTTTTTAAATGGGAAAACTGAAATTTAGAAAAATTGTGGCTTATCCAAGGCAAGCATCTACTAAGTGCTGGCCCGCAACTAAAACCTAGCACATGCAAATACAGTTTCTGCTCTTTCCCACGTGTTCACCCAAAGCTGCAAGTTTATTAGGTACTGCAGTAGATTACATATGGTTTAGCAAATATCCACGAGCCTCGCCTTCCCACTCCATGGGAGGAGTGTATACCCTGCTCCTACCTTTCATCCCAAGAAGAACATGCCTCAGTTAGCCACTGATCCAAGAAATCGACATATGGTTTAGCAAATATCCACGAGCCTCGCCTTCCCACTCCATGGGAGGAGTGTATACCTTGCTCCTACCTTTCATCCCAAGAAGAACATGCCTCAGTTAGCCACTGATCCAAGAAATCTGAGAAATATGTGGAGTAGACTCAAAATCAACATATAGCTAATACCAAGCCTAGCCAAGCCCTGTTTAGAACAGGTGAGCCCCAGCCAACTTGCAACACATGAGTAAGAAACAAATGCTTACTTTTGTATACCACTGAGTCTTGGGGTGATTTGTCATTTTTATATGTATGGCTCTTATATAGCTACATAATCTGCTTTCCAAGTTACCACAGCAACAGTTTTACCAAATGCTTCCCCACTGAATACATGAGTCACCAATAAGTTTCCTTGTTGCCTAACATTTAACCTAAATGCCAATGTCACACATTGTATGTTTTCTATTACACTCCAATTCTGGTACCAATACTTGTATTAGTCAGCTTTACTCATTTATGCTGCAGCAATCAACTATCCCAAAATCTTGGTGGCTTGCAACAACAAAGTCTCATTTCTTACTGACCTTCATGCTGGCTGCCTTTATCTTCCATGGGTCTTCTTTATTCTGAGACCCAGGCTAGAGGAGAAACCCCTCCCTGGAACATCCTTTTCTTGCAAAAGAAGGAAAAGAGTGACATAATCTGGTGATGCCTTTAAAGCTTCTTCTCAATCACAGCCTGAATCATTCTGCTCACATCCAATTGACAAATGCAAGCCAACGGCCAAAGCTGATTTCTGGGAGAGTGGGTAGTATCCTCTCGGTTCTCGGGTGGAGATTAGCTAACTCGAAACAATAATGTCACAATACTCACAAAATAGCAATTTCCTTATCATCCTTCAAGAAGCAGCTAAACATGTCATCTCCTCAGATGACACTCTAAGAGACATCTCTCTTGCCTTTTCTGTTCTGCAGCATTACAACATTAAGACCTATGAATAAATACCTTCCAGACAGTGTGCTGTTTCCCCTATCACTTAGTGAGCCCTTTGAGGACAGGGATTATCTCTTATTTTATTCTATTTTTTCACTGTGTTGAAACCCTAATCCCCAATGTGATGATATTTGGAGATAGGGCCTTTGACAGGTGGTTAGGTCATAAGGGTGGAGTGCTCATGATGGGATTAGTGCCCTTCTAAGAAGAGACAGGAGAGAGCTAGCTTCCTCTTTCTGCTCTCAGTCATATGAGGACATAACCAGGAAGAGAGCCCTCACCAGAACCTAGTTATGCTGGTACCTTGATCCCAGACTTCTAGCATCCAGAACTGTGAGAAATAAATGTCTGTTGCTTAAGACACCCAGTCTATGGTATTTTGTTATAACAGTCTAAACTGACAGAGACACTGATATTGGTTGAATATTTGTCATCTCCAAAGCTCATGTGGAAGGCTGATCCTCAATGTAGCAATGTTGAAAGTCTGGGCCTTTAGGAGGTGATTATATCTTGAGGGCCCTTTCTTCATGAATGGATTAATCTATTAATGGGTTAATGGGCTAGTGGGTTATCACAGGTGTAGAATGGTGGCTTTACAAGGAGTATACATGAAAAGCCCCCTCACCACCCCCCGCCATGTGATGATATCCTGTGTCACCACGGGACTCTAGAATCCCCACCAAGATGAAGGTCCTCACCAGACATGTCCCCTGAATCTGGGACTTCCCAGCCTCCAAAACTGTAAGAAATAAATTGTGTTTTCCTATAAATTACCTGGTTTTGGGTATTTTGTTATAAGCAACAGAAAATGGACTAATACAGATGCATGCACATATATATATGAAGCTAGGAAAGATCATACTGAAAGGAATAAGATCATTTCTTTTAAATGTTGAAGGCTTTTAAATTTGCAAGACATTTTCCTGTATATTATTTCATTTTGTATTTACAATAATTATCACTACTTTACAGATGAAGAAAATGAAACTGAGAACATTTCAATACTTGTTGAAGATTACACAACTAGTACATGCCAAAGCTGGAAAATAAAACCTACGTTCTAATGCATTGTTCTCTCTAGTAATGTAATGTTGACTCAGCACATGAAGAAAAGTCTCTCCTATTCTTTAGGACCCATGGGGAAGTAGATCCTACTCCCTTCCTTCATCAGCCAGGACCCCAGCTTCTTAATGGAAATTGAGTCCTGGTGTTGATTTTTGCTAAGCTGGGCTGTTGGGCTTGGCTGGGTCATGCCTAAGGGAGGGGGTGGCAAGCAAGAGAATGTGTCTGCTTTGCAACTCTTGCCAGCCCTGCAGAGCTGGTGTTTTCTAAAATAATGCTTGGTTCTCAGAGACACTATTGATAATGAGGTTGCTCATTTTTAAAATGCTGTAACCAGATATTCTAGGAAAACAGACCTGGTTCCAGGAGTGCAGCCGTGGTGTTTGGGTTAGAGGTTTGAGGTGGTTTTTTAAGATGAGATTTCAGCTGGCCTGCCGACCTGTCAATGGGCTGCGACAAGCAGCACAATAAGGCCATTGTACTAACAGAGAAATCTCAGGGCTCCTTGGAGCTACAGGCGATTATGGAATTCCTGAACTTGGCACCTACTAAAGTGGACTTTTCACCTCCTAGGACCCTGGTAAGAGTAAAGTGTGGTGCGCATGTGCACGTGTGTGTGTGTGTGTGTGTGTGTGTGTGTGTGTGTGTGTGTGTATTTCAAATCAGAGGAAACCAGCCCAGAGCTTACATGAAATCTCCTCCAGCCTCAGTCAAACTTGGAGCACAATGAGAATGCATTTGGATTAAAGAAGACTATCTGGGGCCATCAGGAAACAGAGTGGCTCAGGGTAGTTTTCTGGCCTTGGCGAGGATGCAGTCTTCCAGGATGCATAGTTTTGCTTTGTGTGTCTCCCATGGGCAGGGCAGGGGGCTCAGCAGAGTAATAACCAAAGACTCACACACTATGGACAAGCCCCTGGCTCTGCTTAGCCACAGATTCAGAGCAGGGTGGGTTATCAGTAGGTCGTCTGGGCCATTCCCCTGTCTCCTGGACCGAAATCTCAGGGCTCCTTGGAGCTACAGGCGATTATGGAATTCCTGAACTTGGCACCTACTAAAGTGGACTTTTCACCTCCTAGGACCCTGGTAAGAGTAAAGTGTGGTGCGCATGCGCACGTGTGTGTGTGTGTGTGTGTGTGTGTGTGTGTGTGTGTGTGTGTATTTCAAATCAGAGGAAACCAGCCCAGAGCTTACATGAAATCTCCTCCAGCCTCAGTCAAACTTGGAGCACAATGAGAATGCATTTGGATTAAAGAAGACTATCTGGGGCCATCAGGAAACAGAGTGGCTCAGGGTAGTTTTCTGGCCTTGGCGAGGATGCAGTCTTCCAGGATGCATAGTTTTGCTTTGTGTGTCTCCCATGGGCAGGGCAGGGGGCTCAGTAGAGTAATAACCAAAGACTCACACACTATGGACAAGCCCCTGGCTCTGCTTAGCCACAGATTCAGAGCAGGGTGGGTTATCAGTAGGTCATCTGGGCCATTCCCCTGTCTCCTGGACTACATTCTTCCCATAATGCCTCTCACTCAGTATCTATTTTCTCAATATTGAATGAGAACGAAAATAAATGTTTACTGCATTTATGTGCCAGGTGCTTCATTTATTTTATGATGGAAACACACAGTAGGATAATAGCTAACGTTTATGGAGAGTCTACTGCATGCAGGCATGGATTTAACTGTTGGATACATATTAACTTATATTTAATTCTCACAATAGCCCTAAGTGGTTGGCTGTGATAGGTGTCTTCATTTCACAAATGATACAGAGGCACAGAGAAGAATACTTGGCTATAAGTAGAGGAGCTGGGATTTCACCCTGGCTGTCTGACTCCAAAGACCTCCTCTTTGCCTCAAGCCAAGCCTTCAGCCCACATCCAAATGAGGTTCTCCATCCCCAGCCTAGACACATGGCCCCTTGCTGAGGGTTGTTCCAGAACAAGTTTCTTCCTCTTCTTCCATCTAACATCTCCTCCAAGGGACAGAACCAAAGGCAACCTTCCACTCCAGAGCTCATCTGAAAGTCCTTAAAGACTGCATCTCTTAGCATTACATTGCCAAGGGTTTTAAAAATCTGCCCAATACTTAAAAGTTCACCAATAAACCAATAGCTATCTAATGAACCAATAGGTGTCAGGTGGTGACAGCATTGGTTATATCCCTGAAAACTAGGATATGCTGTACTCAATACTTCTGTTTCACCTGGGCTCTGCTTTTAATTGGTGCTTAATATTCTACATAATCTAATTTAATAAGTCATTTCTTTGGGAGCTATGGATGGCAATGGTTAAAAAGACCTCATTCTCAAGGAGATGACGATGGGCTGGAGTTAATGCAAAAAAGAGCTTTCTGAAGTGCAAACCTGATCATGGTAACCTCTAGTTTGCAATCTACCTAGGGCTTTTTTTTTTTCTTTTAACCATTTAATATCTTGTTTCTCACTCACTATCTCCCAGCCTGGCTGCTACTCATGCCCTAACCCTGGAGACTTCAGGCACAGAATCTCAGTGGCACAGACTTCCTGGGATGACTGCACCTTACACACACCACTCTCTAAGACACTCTCTTGTACCCAGCACCCCACCCCTCTTCCTGGCTAACTCTTAGTAATCTTTCCAAAACCATCATCTCCTCCAGGATAGGCACCCTCCCTAGAGAGCATTCAAAGTCCAGGTCCTCTTCCTGGAGGCTCCCACTGTGTCCTGTGGCTACTATGTATGTCACAGCCCTTATCACCTTGGACTGTTACTGCCCAATGCTGCGAATTACTTGAGGCAAAGACTATTCCTTTGACTCTGTATCCTCAGAGTCTGACACCATTCCTGGCATGTAGCAGATGCTCAAAAACACTACATGAATGAAGAATTCATGTTTTTAAATCCACTGTTTTAGAGTTTTAAAGGGGCAAGATGTATAGAGTCCCTCGTAATGTACCCTAGAGCAAATATGACGTTCACAATGATACGCAAAAAGGGGCTTCTTTGAACTAATTAAAATGCAGAGCTGAAGACTGTCCTTTTCTTTTCTTTTAGTTTCTTATATGAGACAGATTTTTATGGGGTAATGTTTTAGAGAACTGTGGTACAATGGTGAGCACCATAAAGAACAGAAATGATTTTAATTGTTTAAAAGGCAGAAATCAAACTGACCATGGACCACACCAAGGTGCATGCATATAGAATGCATTTTGACCACAGAATGCAAACCTTAAGCCATTGCAGGAATAACTACAGATATAGATATATAGATATAGGTGATATAGATATAGATTTAGAGAGAGAGAGATAGACAGTTAGATAGAGATAGATTCCTGCTATATGTAATAATCCAGAAGAAGGTCTTGAACTTAGTTTCAACATTGAAAATAGGGACAATAACTAGCAAACTCATGAATCAGAGGCCTGCTTATTTAATTCCTGATAAGTATAAACATAACACATTTGTTTAAATTTAGTTTTTACAGTTTATTACATTTATTAACTCCCCCCATCTCTGCTCCAGAGTGTGGACTTAGGTTTCAAAAGCTTTTGTTAACATTTGGAGATCACTCTGGTCTATTCATTTATTTTTATTTGTTTGATTCCATACTGCCTGTTCTCTATTTTTATCTTCAAATGTATGGAGTTAGTGCATCCATGGAGAGGGAACCAAGAAAGGAGGAATGAGTCCAGGTAGGAGAGGGCCAGAAAGTTGTCACATCATTCTTTCCAGAAGCAGGAAATTAAAAGTAGAAAAGGGTAGTGTGTGTATTTGTGTGTGTGTGCGTGTGTGTGTAGAAGAGAGAAGGAGAACCAGGATTAGGAAACCCAGATCCCCCTCTGTCTTCCTCTTTGGGCTTGAAAATTGTCTGAAATTCAGCTGGCATGCACTTCCTACACACTGAGCCTCATGACTTTGGCTGGCACACATAGAAACCCAGATCCCCCTCTGTCTTCCTCTTTGGGCTTGAAAATTGTCTGAAATTCAGCTGGCGTGCACTTCCTACACACTGAGCCTCATGACTTTGGCTGGCACACATGTCTAAACTGTGGCTATCGCATCCAAATCACTAGTTTGGTGTTGGGGTGAATGGGAGGGTGAGGGTGCGGGTAGGAATTAAAGGATGAGATGGAAAAAAAATACCCAAAACTGCAAAAGTTAGATTTCATTCCAGGTGGCTTCCAAATCATCCAGCAGCTTTATTCAAGGCTTTGAAGTTTTGAGCAGAACTGTTCCAGATCTGAAATATTTACCCTGCAGTCTCCAAAAACAAAAGTTGACTGTGTTCCTTGAAGTCAATCTCACCAGCATTTCAGAATGACAGATGGGAGAGGCTAAAAAAGAGTTATGGGATGACCTGGAACTCTTTGGTAAGCATTCGTTGCACTTGGCTTTCTCTCTCTCTCTCTCTCTCTCTCTCTGTACACACACACACACACACACACAAACACACACACACACGCACATGCACATGCATGCACACACACATGCAAACACACATTTGTTTTCCTTTTAACCTTACTCTACCTCCCACCATCAATGCCTGCCCCCCCCCCAACCCAATAATCTGCTGCACTCTTCATCGTGTAAGTCAAGAACTCACCCTGGAACAGCAATAACTAACTCAACTCTCTAGTCTAAATGTCTTTAACCCAGTAGTTGAACGAGGCTACTTACATCCTGGACTAAGCAAAAAGAAACGATGGTGGGGCCAATTCTGTGCGCGAGGCCAAATCTCTAACTGTGGACTTTATTCAGGACAGGACTTCGGAGAGAGGGAATGGGCGATGGACGAATATAAAACTCTGACACTAAACATCCCAGCCCAGCCCACACGATCACCCATCCTTCTTCACTCCTTCAAATTCCACTCATCTTTCAATGTTCTCTGGATGTTGCCACCACCACAGTGACCCTTTGAGTATTTATGGAGAATCTACCACATACCAGGCACTGTTCTACGCTTGAACTAAACAAAGTCCCTGCTCTGTTGGAGCTCATGTTCTAATGGGAGAGGCAGATGATAAATAAATAAGTAAATGTACAGTATGTCAGATGGTGATTCCTGCTATGGATAAAAACAAAGCAGGATGAGTGGGATAGAGAGAGGGAAGTGGAGGCATTATCTGTTGTATGTGCAGAGACATGAAAGAGATGGAGGGACAAAGAAGGGGCTGTGTGGGGGAAGAGCATCCCAGCACTCGGCAGCCAGAGCAAAGGCCCTGAGGTGGAAGGGCACAGCTGGGCCAACAGCAACTAAGCAGGTAGGCTGAGCTATGGGGGAGAGAGGTGGAAAATCAGGTGAAGCTGGGTCATAGGGGGTTTTGACATCTAGCTCTGCATGAAATGGAAGCCATTGAAGAGTTTTGAGGAAATGAGTCACATGATCTGACTCATGACAGACTCTGAGCTGCTGTGTTGAGTACAGACTGTAAGGGGAAGAGCAGAAGCAGCAAAGCAAGTCTTTTTCATCCATCATATGTGGATGGAAAGACATAATGGTGGCTTAGACCAGGGCAATGATGGCAGAGGTCAAATTCTGAAGGTGTTTGAAGATAGAGCCAACTGATATCATTGCTGATGGATTGTATGTGAAGAAAAAAGAAAATGAGATTTCAAAGATGACTCCTTGGTTTATGGCTTGAGCAACTGGAAATCCTTCCTCTGGGCGCCCAAGTACTTTTATAATATCAATATTATGAAACTTAGTAACAAGCGTGCATGGAGACATCTCTCCCACTCAATACACTGTCTCTTAACTTTTAAGGGTCTTAATATGCTGAGACTCTAATGCAAGTTATGGACTCCTGCCAGTGAGGAGAAAAGCACGCATACACGAATTCATGCACGCATTTGCATTCAATATCAAAAGGTTTATTTCTCTCTCCAAGTCCATCCATGGGACCCCTGAGTGGTTCATGGGCCCAAGATTAAAAGACCCAGGAACTGGATTTATTTGTTCTCTTAATACGTTATTACCGAGTTCCTACACCTATGAAGACATTGAGGATGCAATGACTGAAAAAAAAATAGCTAGATTATCTTCTTATGGAGATTGCCATCTGGTGTGGGAAATAGACACGATGCTAGTAAACAAATAAACAAGTAAATTATTATAACTTGTGAGAGGAGCTAGGGAGAAAAACAAAGCAGGGAACATAGTCTGCTACAACAGGGTGTAGTATACCACAGTCTGATCGGGAAATAGAAGCTATCCAGGTCTTATAAACAGAAGGGATTTAATACAAGGACTGGTTGCACACATGATAGGAAAAACAGAGGACAATGTGATCAGAGATAAGCAACACAGGAAGCCCCCTCCCATTCCCAGGGCTGGAGGGGCAATGGGAAGAGGTGCTACCAGAGCTCAGCAACTGGGACTGTCTGGGAGCTAGACTCAAAGGAGGGGTGCTGCTCCATGAAAGTCAGGACTAGAAGTGAGGGCTGTGTACCGCTGGAGATGCCAACCAAGATAGAGCATGAGAGAGTAAAGTGCCCTGGCTTCTCCTCTTCTGCCGCTCTCCAGTTTTGTGCTAGTGTCTCCCATTGATCAAATCAGGCCAGAGCCTATTCCTTGTGATTCAGAGCAGAATAGGAGAGTGGCAGAGATGGATCCAAGAGCAATCAGGTGAGTGGCTGACACATGGGGGGACCTGCTTAGAAGAGTGGTCAACTTAGGGCCACTCTGAGAAACAAATTTAAGTCAACACTAGCTGAATCAGAAGATGACCATCATGGGGGAGAAAGAGAGAGAGCATTCCAGGCAAAGGGAATTGCAACAGAATGTTCCTGAGATGTTAAAGAGCTCTGCCTCACTGGGGATGGCAAAGCTTCGTGTAAGGCCAATCTAGTTGTTTATAGCTATCACATTCTTTCCACAATCAGAGTAGGAGATTAGCCACATGGCTCCTCTTCCAAAGTTGTGTGCCAGGTAGCATACTGCAATGGAAGCAAACTTCATACCAAATTCTACTAGATGCCCAAACATTTATTAGTGAGCAATCAGAAAGATGGTCACACACCTGCTCTGTCTTTAGGGCACCCCACAAGCACCCTGCCTGAAATGTTAACTTTGAGGTAGAAGCAAAAAATGGAGGCATGCAAGGTCAAATGGAATTGTAGAACAAGATAAAGTTCTGGGTTGCTGGCCTGCCAGGTTCTTCTACTTGGTTTGTGCAAAGGCAGAGGTGTTATACAACCTTCCAGCTAATCGTACATCTTTCATTTCATCAGTGAACAATTATTTGTAACATAACTTATACTAATTAATATTCCTTCTAATGCAAATTTTGAACTTGATATTTAAAGCACTTGCTGAGGTCATTTCTGGAGTGTGGGTTCTTGATTAGGGTAATTTAAATATAATCTAAGTGCCCCCAGAGTGTAGATGGAAACTAACCTGCACACTCAGTTATGCTGTACAGCACACTGTTTATACAGAAGCATAGTAAAGTAATTATAGGCAATTCAACAGAGAGAATGAAGGGTACCCAGTGTGGCCAGAGCTTTGCTGGCAGAGGAGAGTAGACTGAGATGAGGCTGCAGAAGTGGCTAAACCTCACAAGCCAGTAGTCTGCATCTAATTGGAATTACACTGCAGGCCTTTAAACAGGAGGTAACATAATCTGATTTGTATTTTAGGAGCTCATGCTGGCTGCTTTGTGAAGAATGAATTATAGAAGAGGGAGGGTGGAACCTGGTCACTGCAAGAGTTTTGATGGAGGTAATGGCATCAGCCCAGCATGATGGCAATACAGATGAAGAGAAACAGAGAGAGGTGAGCTATATTCTGGAGATAGAAACTCCAGGAATAATGACTGCATGAGAGTCTAGAAGGGTAGTAGGGGAGAGGTTGGAACCAATAATGACTCCCTGGTTTGTAGATAATGTTCCTAGTCATGGAATGTATGTTTTACTAAGATGGGGGAGACTTAAGAGAGGAAAAGACTTGGTGGTGGAGTGGTAAAAGGGAGGTACAGGAAGGGTTCCATTTTATGCATTTTTTTTTCCTTTTTGTCTTTTTTTCATGTCTGGCAACGGACCGCAACCCTCAGTGTCGTGCCCGCAACGGACCGGGACCAGCAACGGGATCGCAACCCTCGGTGTCGCTCCCGCCCCTCGCTCAGCCAGTGAGCGGGAACCAGTCTGTATGTGGGATCCGAACCCTCAGCGGGAGTGCTGCCACACTCCCAAGCAGCGCACTGTAGCAGTGCGCCACCGGGCCGGCCCCATTTTATGCATTTTAATATTGCGACACAAAAACGAGAAACACAAGCTTGTCTTGTTGATCTGTGTGTCCACCTGCATGGCCTCGGCTGGGGCTCAGTACTTCTGAGGAATTGAAAAGAACAGGTGCACTATTATTTTTGTCACTTATCTCAGTGTTTAATCTCTCTCTCTCTCTCTCTCCACCTCTCATCCCCGCCCCTACATAATAGACCTTCAATTCCAGATGGTGGCCTGAATCATCAAAGATAAGTTAAACCAACAGCATAATGCCCTTCAGGCAGAAATAAAGGCTCTTTAAGTCTTGGGGGCTTGGGCTTGAGTCAGCAGGATGACACCAATAACAAATTAAAAGTCAAACGAGCTTAGGCAAATGCAGTTTGGAGTCTGGATAAAAGAATGCATCCCATGAATTCTCACGTCTCTGAGACAAATAAATGACCTTCCATTCATTCTACTTGAAGTGCCATTAATGCACCTGCTCTTTGTGACTCAGGTGACACCGTTGCAAATGTTATTATCCCTGTGGATGGATGCAGTTATGGTTTCCTCACCTATAAAATGAGGGGATTACACTAGATGTTCCCAAAGACTTGAAAGCCTCCTTTCAGATCCTTCTAATTTTCTACAATTATATAAAAATGCCTTTCAGAAAGCCAGCAACACAACAGCAACGGCTGTGGCAGCCTCTCTGGTAGGGCCCCATGAAATAGACTGGATGACACCAGATGTCTTTGCAAATATAACAGAAGGTGAGGAAATGTATATAAAGATCTAAATCTATGTATCATTTCTGCAGAGGAGAAAAGTTCTTGCTATCATCCAGGAAAATATTATTCCCTCTTTTCTTTATTTCTTTGTATGACACAAAGGAAAGAGAAAATAGTACTCTGTGGCTTACTTAATTTTGGAGGCAGACTTTAAGAATTTTCAAGAAAGAAAGATGTACTAAAAACCTTAAAAGTAATTTAAACTTTTAAAAAATATTATCTATGCTTTTGTAACTTAACAGCAGATTTTCTAGGGCTGTCCACATATTAAATTACCTTATTACCTTTTGCCTGAGAAGAAAAATAGATATAGTCCATTATCAGAAAGAAAACTTTACAGTGAACATATGATGCATATTTATAAAGTCCAGAACATTTCACAAAACACGTCATTATAGTCCCCCATCAAATCATGAATCCGTCTCTAGTTATAACTGAGTCCAATTTGGCCTTGAGCCTCCTGGTAGGAAATGCAAAACAAAACATAGAATCAGCTACAAAATGCTCATTATGATAAAGAAGGAGGCACATCATCTTGAAAGACCAAAAATAAAGTTTCTTTAATAGTGTGAGCCTATGGGAAGCAGAGAATGATCCAGTAACAGTCACTAACTCACCCACAGCAGAGGCTGTGACATTTCATATGCCATGTTCTTCACCGTAAGTCAAGGGCATCGTGTTAAAATACAATTCAATGAAGGGCTACGGCAAAACAGACCTTGAGTGGTGCAGCTGGGTCCAAGGATAAAAGCAGAAGGTCTAGAATGCACTGATACAGAGGCTCTGAGCCACATGTGACTTGAAATGTGAGCAGCTTGAATTGAGATGGGCTGCAAGCCTAAAATGCACAGCAGACTCTGAAGCCTTTGTACGACAACAACAAAAGTGAGAAAATAAATCTCATTAACAATGTTTATATTAATTATGTATTGAAATGATAATATTTGGGGTGTATTGGCCTAATTGAAATATATTATTAAATTAATTGCACTTGAATCTTTATTTTTTTTCAAGTGGTTACTAGAAAATATAAAACCATAAATGTGGCTCCCAGCTGTGTCTTGCACTACTTTACATTGGACGGCACCGACCCTAGAGGAAGGGTCTTGCCACCTCACCTCAGGACATGCCACTTTCTCTCTGTGCCTGTCATTCTCCCCACCAATGAGCTGAGGGACCCAGGGTCCAAGTGTTAAATGGGCTGGCTTGTATAAAATGCCAAATAATGCCTGACACATTGTAGGTCCCAGTAGTCCTTGCTTTCTACTTCTCTGCCCAGAAGCCTACTTTGGGGCTGAAAATGGAGAAATAGTCTGCCTCCTAAGACAGTTCTGCTAGGAGAGCTGCCTGGGACCCTCCACTCCCCAGAGTGTGTGGCTGTTTTCTCTGCCTTGAAGAAGTGCAGTACTCTGAGATTTCAGCATCTCAAGACAGATAACTCTGGCCCTTCTGGAATAAACAGCAGGATGACGGGGGGTAGGATGAGGGCTGTTTATAGAAGACAGGGGTCGAACACTGCTCAAGGACTTTGTTTAAAATTCTTTTTGTAACCACACAGCTCTCTGTTTGGGTTTGCTTCTCTCATTAAATAAATATCTAGAGAGCCTTCTTGGATCTTCCCAGATACATGTGACCAAGGTTTTTAAGATAATGAACCACACTCTTATGGTAAACTCAGTGGATTCCCTAGTTGGCTATTACAGGGCATCTAAGGGTGGTCAAGAGGGGTCAGCGAGGGATGGGATGAAGCTCTTTCCAACCAGGCTAAGAGAAGGGGACCCTTCTAAAGTTAAGTGCGAGATTTCTGCTCACCCGCATTTTGCATGAATTTCTTCTGGACCCAGTTTAGGTCAGTGTGAAGGCACAGGGAAGAGAGCCACCAAGATGTTATGACATGAATGGACAGGATTAAAGGGAACAAGAAGTACTTGTCATTAACTTGAAGTTTGCCCAAGACTCAACCTTGTGGCTTAATAAATGTGCCAATTATTTCCAACTACTACAGAAACAATAAATTCATGTTTTGTTTTAATAAAATATTTTGAAATGATGAGGACGCAGGAGCATTTGGAGATCTAAACTGACCCTCGGCAGATACCTGCACTCCTGTGTTTATCGCAGCTCTATTCACCATAGCCAAGATTTGGAACCAACCTAAATGTTCATCATCAGATGATACGATAAAGAAAATGTGGTACACATATGGAATGGAATACTACTCAGCCATAAAAACGAATGAAATTCTGCCATTCACAGTGACGTGGAAGAACTTGGAGAAAATTATGTTAAGTGAAATAAGCCGGGCACAAAAAGAGAAATGTAGATGATACGATAAAGAAAATGTGGTACACATATGGAATGGAATACTACTCAGCCATAAAAAAGAATGAAATTCTGCCATTCACAGTGACGTGGAAGAACTTGGAGAAAATTATGTTAAGTGAAATAAGCCGGGCACAAAAAGAGAAATGCCACATGTCCTCGCTCGTATGTGGGAGCTAAAAATAATAGCAAATTGAACTTTTAGAAGTAGGAAGTAGAACTGTGGCTACTAAAGGCTGAAAAGGGGAGGGGGCGGAGGGGATAGTGAGAGGTTGGCTAATGGATACAAAATTACAGCTACGTTGGAAAAATAAATCCTAGTGGTGTACAGTAGTGCTAGGCAGCTAGAAGTAACAATAATTTATTATATGCTGTCAAGCGCTAGAAGAGAAGAGCTTAAATATTCTCATCACAAAGAAATGATAAATTTTTGCATTGATGAATTGGCTAACTACTCTGATTTGATCACTACACATTGTATATATGTATTGAAATATTACTCTGAATCCCATAAATGTGTACAATAAATACATTTCAATTAAAAAAAATTTTTTTAAGTAAATTTGACCCTCAGCATATTTAAGTCCCTTTTAACTCAAACATTTTTTTAAGAGAAAATCAGAGATAGGGAAAATAGGGAAAAAATACCTGGCATAAAAGGACTCTTTTTAAAAAAAT
>NW_007730222.1:65117-66318 GCF_000696425.1 Galeopterus variegatus
ATCAGAGATAGGGAAAATAGGGAAAAAATACCTGGCATAAAAGGACTCTTTTTAAAAAAATTATCAGATTTTATTTTTTAGAGTAGTTTTAAGTCTACAGAAAAATTGAACAAAAAGTAAACAGTTCCCATATACTCCTTCCCTCCCCCTCACATACAGTTTCCCCTATTTTTAACATCTTTGCATTAGGATGATACATTTGTTATAACTGATGTACCGATATTCATAGATTATTATGAGTTAATGTCCATACTTTACATTAGGGTTCATTCTTAGTATTATACAGTTCTATGGGTTTTGACGAATGCGTAAGGTCATGTCTCCACCATTACAATAACATACGGAGTACTTTCACTGCCCTAAAAATCTTCTTTGCACTGACCATTCATTTTTCCCTCTCTGCCAGCCCCTGGCAACCACTGATCTTTATTCTCTCTCTATCGTTTTGACTTTTTCCAGATGTCACATAGTTGGAATCATACAGGAGGTAGCCTTTTTAGACTGGCTTAACAATATGCATTTATGTTTCCTCCATGAGTACTCTTTCTTAAAACATCAAGAAAATAGTGCCTTTCAAGAGAGATGAGGAGAAGAACAAATCACAGGCAAATTGTAGGTTGAGCTATTGGTTTTGGCTCCCGGCATCTGAGAGAGACATAAAAGGCAAACTCACTCTGCAGGGTAAGAGGAACGATGCCTGCACGAGGTGGAAGGCAGGGGCACCACACAACACACATACTCACCATGGGAGGACAGGGCTGCTGGGAGGGGGACCTAGTGTTGGCCCACAAAGACTAACTTAGTGACTGCTGAACCATAAACAAAGTGAAGTTTTGTTTATTTCCTCCCTAGAAGACAATATAACCAATTTTTCAATGGGAGGGTAGGTATGATTTCTCCTTGGGCAAGAATATGTTACAACACCATTTAGACCTACTATTCCATTGTGTTGTTTTTTCCTTGTCTAGTTTAATTCAATTTTCAATCATTGATTCAAAAACATAGCTTGCCCCTTCAATGGGTCAAACTTATTATTTATTTTTCTAAATAGTTTTTTTTTTCCATTGCCATCTTTTTTCTAGAACCACATATTCCAGTTTATTTCAATAAGGGATTCTCACTATAATACAGAGAGGTCTTGGGCCGGCCTGGTGGCGCACTGGATAGTGCGCCGCTTGGGAAGCGCGGCGGTGCTCCCACC
>NW_007730222.1:67302-68452 GCF_000696425.1 Galeopterus variegatus
CAGGGTCACCCAGCATATAGGTAAAATGGAGGGTACAGGAATCTCACCCGAATGGTACCACTGTTCATGCTCCGGCTTCTACTGCAGCCTTTGACGGCCATTCCAGGAGAAAACCTCACACTCTGTGTGAACTTTGACTAAAGGCTCCAGTGACACACACTCAGATATCCTTTGAAAAAGACACTCAGGGAGCCACAGACAGGAGGGGCAACGTGTTTTCCAATCTTCAACACTTTGGAGTGATGTCAAAGTTGAAGGAAGAGTCAGGCTATCATGCTAAACACCACGAACAAAATAAAATATCCCGGCAATATGAGATGGAGAAAACAGAACTTATCAGAACTACATGCAGGAAAAGGACTGCAAACACTTAGAAGGAATATTAAGTCACTCAGGGACAAAGAATTGAGACCCTCCTTTCTCCAAGACTTAGGCTCCAGTAACCCTGAATAACTAAGGAAGAGGAGTCCATTTGATCACAGGTCTTTCCTTTTCTTTTTGGGGGGGAGTGGGGGAGTGGGGTATGCAAGATTTGGGCCAGAGTGAATTTACCAAGGACAATAGAAAAGGGGTGAGTGTCCCTACCTGGGGTCTCCCTCCTTTTCCTTTCCACCCATGTTACTCAATCTTCTCTTTAGATTAACTGTGAATGAGTATTTGAAGAAGCGCTCACGAGTACCTTACCCAATTATTCATTTTCCTGGTATTCCTTAAAGTCTGTCTGGCCCTGGGTGAAGTCCAGGGCCTATGTTAAGATGCATCTTTCTGAAGGGCACTGCTGTGCAGTGCAGGTGGCAAAAACCCAATGTCAACAGGTTTGCTTACTCTAGTTCCTCTATTTGGAGTTTTTCTCTTTCTTTCTTTCATATCCACCTGTCTAAACTCTACCTTTCCTTAAGGTCCAGCTCAAATGCATCTCCTCCAGCAAGCCTTACCTGGGATTCATTATCCCTTCTCTGTATATTCATAATTACTTATAGGTAGAAACAAAGTATCATGAGACTCTCTAACAAGGTACAATATAATGTGTCTCACTAGAATGTAAATTCATGGACATCAGCCCTGTCTTCTTTTTTATCTTTGTGTAGAACTCATACTGGGTACCACAGGCCATACAAAGAAGGTACTAGATAAATGTTTTTGTACTGTC
>NW_007730222.1:69042-86483 GCF_000696425.1 Galeopterus variegatus
TAAGCAGCCAAGATGTGCTGTGAGGAGCTCCATGGGGCCTAGCCTTAGAGGATGTATACCATTGAACCATGGAGGTGATGTCTGGCTGGCATCCATCTGTCTTCTCCTGGTAACAGCGCACTGGTTTTCCTTTTGGGGAATACTCCTCCCTACTCTTAATCTAAGTGGTTCAGATAGGTCTAAATCTACATCCCAGGTTAGAGGTAGGCATATGACCTAGATCTACCCAGTGTTTCACCCCCTTGGACAGCATGTTTACTTCCAAGATGGTCAAAAGACTCAAGCTGGATCAATGAGATACAAGCCTAGGATTTTTGCCAGAACTCTCAGAAAAGAGGGGCTCTTCTTCCATGGTTCCTAAGCTCTGAAATATGAGTCCAGGGCTGCCAACAATCATTTTGTCACCTCATGCCCAGAGCATGCATGAGAGTAATCCCAATGCAAGAAGAAGGAGAGAGCCAACATATGGCAACAAGTACCGTTGGGCAGATAAATATAGGAAGCAGTCTGGGGCATAGTTACACTTTTTAAAAAAAGTTTATTGTTTTTCTGAAATTGTTCGTTGTTTATTTGAATTTAGCAGGGTGTTCTGTATTTTTATTTGCTAAATCTGGCAACTGCAGCAGCAGGCAGCCTGGGTCTTAGTTACTGTTTTTGACCCCCTGCATTCATCTGCACCCCTGGACTTCTCAGCTGTGGGAAGCATTGCTTTTCTTTTTCTGCTTAAGCCACTTTCAGCCAGGTTTCTATCAACTTGCAACATAAAATTCCTTAGTTTTGTAGAATATGTGCTATCTTCAAGAGCAATAGGTGTCCTCTTCAAAAAGAAAATATCCTTAGGAAAAAGTCATAGGTCGGAGTAGTAGACAGCAAGATAAGAAATCTTTGCCAGCTGTTTGGGGTATGAAAGGTCCTCAAAGAGGGTAATACCTTACACCTGAGGGGAGTGAAAAATAAGGCAGTGACAAGGCCACCTGGACTAGGATGAAAACATTAGGAGACCACAGGCTGCATGGGCAAAGATCAAAAGAGAGTCACCATCACCGATGCAGACCAGCTCCGTGCATTCCCTCTCATCCCCCAAGAGCAGCTCACCTTTACAGACTGCATCTCCAGCCTAACTTCTGAGCTATTTACAGTGAACAAGAACAGGCTCAAATCTCCAACACAAACCCCAAGTGATGGAAAGAAGCCAAAATGTTCTTGTGGTTTGAGAGTGTAGAGGGAAGAAAGGGAGGGAAGGAAGGAGAAAGATTCATTTCAAAACAGCCTCTGTCACTAGCCACCCCCACCTGGGGGAAGGACAAGCCCAGGGCAGTCTGGGTGGGAGAGCAAACAGAGAAGTGTCTCTCTGGCACCTGGAGGCAAGCAATCTGATCCCAGGGCCCCAGAGATTGCCTAGAGGACAAAGCTGTGGGGGTGAGGGGGGCAGTGAGTTGTGTGGATTCCAGAGCCCTCCCGCCCTGCCCTGTCTCCAGGCGCCAGCCAGCAGGTCATGTCACTGCAAACAAACAACGTGGGGATGCCTGCCAGGAGAAATGACAAGGGTATTTGGGAGCTGAGGAGGCTTCTACCAGTCAAGTTGGGCAGGGTTATCGAAGATCTCCCTCTTTCTTACTTGGATTTCTGCCACTTTAGCCAGAACCTTGATTAGGCAACTTCTATGTGTTGAGGTACTGGGCCTGGCAGTCACCTAAATTCACTTGACAGTCATTTTTCTGTTTTTTGTTTTTTTTTTCAAAATCTTTTGGAAAAATAAGTCAAAGTTAGTACCTGGGCCTGGCAGTCACCTAAATTCACTTGACAGTCATTTTTCTGTTTTTTGTTTTTTTTTTTTTCAAAATCTTTTGGAAAAATAAGTCAAAGTTAGTATCATCCCTATTTAGGGAAACAAGAAGCTGAGAAGTGGATCTCCTTAGATCACACCGGACACGATTGTGGAGGAAGAAAGCCTTAGAGCCATTACTGATCTATGAATCTGTCATCATTCCCCTTTCCAGGAATCAGCATGGTAGCTTGCAGGTCAATGCTGGCAGTCTCCTACAATTAACCACAGCAGAATCAAGTTGTTGCAATCGTGGCGATAATACCGAACCCCGCAATGAATAAAGAGGGCACTGAGGGCCCTTGTTGATAGGGTGCTTCACTCAAGTTTAAGGACAAGTTCAGGAAATATCACCATTTATTATTATTTCCATTCTTTTTTTTAACCTAGCATTCCGATCTTTCATACAGATATACACACATTATATATTTGCCATTATCACACACATTTTATATATTTTTTTATTCGCATATGATTTGAAAAGTCTCAGTGGCAAAATATGCTGTCAGTTTTTTATTTTTGTTGAAACACATAGCTACAAATTAGATTGCACGTTCACGCACAGTCATCTGCACTATCTTCATAATGGATACGAAGAGGCACTAGCATTCAACACTTATACAATGTGTAGCATGTGTCGAATCCCAGGTATAAAATAACATGTAAGACACAATCTTTAGCTTACGTATTAGTGGTGAATGCAGACACCTGAATAAAATATTTAAGTAAAATATGGTAAAGGAAATGAAGGAGACAGGCAAAGGTCACTATAGATACCAGGGCGGACTGGAGAGAGTTAGAACAGAGCCCACGCTAGGAATTTCCAGGAAAATTTCCTGGAGCCAATGATGCATCTTTTATTTATTATTTTTTTAAAAATTTTATTATGGTAAGAATACTTAACGAGATCCACCTGCTTAACAAGTTTCTAAGTGTACAATACAGTATTTCTCACTACGGTTACAGTGTTGTACGAGCAGATCTCTAGAACTTACTCACCTTGCTTAACAGAAACTTTATGCCTGTTGATTAGTAACTCCTCATTTCCCCCTTCCCCCAGCCCCTGATAACCACCATTTCTTTCTTTAATTCTGTGAATTTGACCATTTTGGACACCTCACAGAAGCGGAATCTGATTCTGGTATATGCACACACCGTACTCCCGTGTATGTGCGAATCTTTGAATCCTCTTTCAAACCAGTTGTAACATCTTGCCGGTTACCTCATTAATTATTGAGTCATATAAAATCTTTGACATGTGTTCATTTTACACTGTCCAAGAGTTATGATTTTATCCTTTAATGATGAATTAACTAAAGAGAACACAGTGCATCTCGGTGTTCCCAGATCCTCATCACAAGGACAGATTTTTCTCAAAATTATTTTAAAAAGAACAAAAAACAACTTTTTTCCAGCATCATCGCATAGTTATTTTCTACACTCCTACCTCTTAAAGGAAGCCCCATTTCCTAGCTGTCTCACCCTCTTCCCTTCCTCTCCTTGCCAACCCAGTCAAGCAATCTTCATCTCTTCTCTGGCAAAATTAATTTTCTCTAAAAGCTGATACTCATCCCCATTAAAGTGTAACTGAGAGATAAGTATTAATGTGTGTCCTTTCCTAAAGGGCTTTTCTAGCATGTTGGCAGGGAACAAAGCCTTAAGCTTAAGAAAAGAATGTCTAAAGGTTGAGATTTCTGGGAGAAAATCACAGGGCATTTTGTAGCAAAGAATAAAGGCTTTTCAGAGTTCCCTAAATTATTAGGCTTTGTCACTTTGTTCTATCACCACCCCCACCAAAAAGAATATTTTTTGAGGGATAACCATCACCACATAGGCAGAGCAGGCTGTTTGCCAATGGAGCAATTCCAAGTTATGGAGAACAACTCCAAAGGACAGGGACTTTGCTGCTAGAAGAATGTTATTTGAGGTACAAGACTCTGTCTTAAACAAAGACACACAGCTATCACGTAATTGACAATGGCTGATGTGTGGTTTGAGTGTGAAGAATGAGAGGAAAGACGCATTTACGTATTTACTGTCTGCTGCCACTGATCTGGGAGGGAAGATGCTGCTGCCACTGATCTGGGAGGGAAGACGTGGTGACTTTCCCACCCTGGCTCATTGTGATCTGTCATCTCCAAACTTTCTGGGTTTTCACACTGAGCAGGTGAAGGAGAAAACAATCACTTTCTGAGGACATGGATAATGGGAATCCTTGATCAAGTCAACACACAAGGTTGTACCAGGAGCCTCCCCTGGTGTTGCTTCTCTTCAGTGTGTGACCCGTCCACTCTCTCTGACCCATAGTTAAATTGCTGAGACAGGCTTTTGGGTTAGAACCAGAAGTGCTCAGAGTTCAGTGGCACTGTGGACCAGATTTGCCATCACCTCCCTCCCAGTTTAAGTGGGGGCAATTGACGTCTAAGGAGACTTCCAGGGGTCTCAGACCACAACCAGCTGGTGAGTGTCCAATCCGAGGTCTTAGATGTGGTGAGCTGTATCCAACAAGAAGAATTCAGGCACCAGAAGTTACCAAGTCTATGAAGCTCCACCTGTTCATTTATTCCCTTCATATCGCTTCTGCCAGCCCTCCTAAAGACCTCATGCAGGGCAGTCAGCCCATGGGAAAGAGCCAAGAATTCCTTCATCTGGGGCTCAGACTCCACAACTCCAAGGACTTAATGCTGGAGATCATCTGCTTTTCAGAACTCATCAGTCAGTCTTTGGGAAGAACCTATGACTCAGTGGCACCATACAATTCAACCTGCACTCCTCCGCCCCTCTGCCCTCACATCCCCAGTTTCCAAATATGCACAGAGTTAATTCCCACTTCTGAAACATGTGATTATGCAGTTGTCTTTAAACTATACCACCGGAAGATGATTTAGTCCAATTCCATCAGAGAGCAGAGGGCAGACCAACAGCTGATTGATTGGGATGGTCTCAGAGTCAGAACTAGAATGCAGGGCAGGAGGTTTTGTTATGCAGTTGTCTTTAAACTATACCACCGGAAGATGATTTAGTCCAATTCCATCAGAGAGCTTAGGGCAGACCAACAGCTGATTGATTGGGATGGTCTCAGAGTCAGAACTAGAATGCAGGGCAGGAGGTTTTAGGGCCAAGAAGACATCAGCTCATTTAGTGCATTCATCTGAGAATCTGTTTCTAGTTCCTCCTCTGTTTACCTCACTATCAAATGAGATTATTTAGGATGATGTATATAAAAGTAGTTTGAAAATAATAATATGGAACATAATTGAAATAATAATATGGAAAACAATATGGACATAGTATGGAATATCTATTGTGCACTGGTCAAGTGTTTTACATGAATTATCAGATTGAATCCTTGAAGCTGAAGCTCAGAGAAGATCAGGAATTTGCCCAAAACACAGAGTCCTGTCTGATTCAGAAGCCCCTCTTTTGACACTGCAGCTATACATCCTCCAGCTATTTACTTGGAGTGTTCACCCTGATAGTTGATCTGATACCCTTCAGCTTTAGTTATAGCCTCTCTAGCTTAATATGTCTGAATGAATTTTTTAAAAAACCTTTACAGTATCCCCACACAAACTTCTTTAGATGTCTTCACACTCCAGAAAATCCAATTACCAAGAAGAAGTAAGTGATCCAATAACAATGTGGGTGGCATCATATGAGTAAGAGCAAACAAGGATCTCGCCTGAAGGGCACACACACTACACCAGCTCTGAGCCCTCTAGACTCACTTCCTGTCAACCACCACCCATTTTACAGAATGTGTCACCCTGAGTAAGCCCCACCAGCTCTGAGTCTTTATTTCTCAACCAGACTGAAACAGTGGGTGTTTAATTATTATTTTTATTACTTCCTGTATGTCAGCACTTTGATAGAGTTTTTAAATACATAAGCTCACTTAATGCATTAGTCATCCATGGGCAATATTATCCCCACTCCAATGATGCAAAAACTGAAACCAGCAGAGATCAAATCCTGGAAATTCTATATCCCTGATCAGAGCCATTAACCAAGATGCAAAAGGCAATGAAAAACATGGCTTCTTTTCCACCATGGCTAGGAGCTAACAACATGTATATCTCGGTTGGTCACCAGTCTATTTGACCTGAGCACCCTTATGGTTATTGAAGGAAAGTTCTACATTATTGTGGTTTCCTAAGCAGGTTGCACAACATTTCTCTCCCTTCTAACAAGGCTGACATAACTTCTCTGGGTGATGTTTTGTGGTATATGATAGGGCTAGGTCACATATCCTTTAGGCATCTATTGTTTCACTATGTGAATCTTAGACTTAATGGAATTTCAGGGGTCATTTAATAAAATAATAGCATGCATGGAATCCTTCCATCTTCATAACACTTCATAATTTCTAAGCACTTTTACGTACCTCAGTTCATTTGATCCTCACCACTCTTAGAAATTGTTCCTACCCCAGAGTTTTGTAAGGATTTGATGAGATAGCATGCATGGAATCCTTCCATCTTCATAACACTTCATAATTTCTAAGCACTTTTACGTACATCAGTTCATTTGATCCTCACCACTCTTAGAAATTGTTCCTACCCCAGAGTTTTGTAAGGATTTGATGAGGAAATGTGGAAGCACTCAGCACAATGCCTGGCACATAATACATGCCCGATGAATTCCATCATCTATCATTATAACTATTAACTGAAATTGGTGGGCAATATAGTTCAATTCCTGTCACACTCTCAAGGATCTTCAGAAGATGGAGAATCCTGGATTTTCTTTACAATCCCTTTCCCTCAATTAGGCCATCTTGTATTTGTTTATTTTGTTTGCTTGTTTGCAGGTGACAGGTAAAAGCTATGGTCACGCACTAGCATTCTATAGTGAGACTCACATCACAATAGGGTGATAACTCTCTTTCCAGCCCTGGAAACTGGGAAGTCCAGTGTTTTCATGGCTGACAGATCGAAGAAGTTGACATTGGGGATTGACTTGTTGCTCATGACTGCCTTTGGAATACTCCACCAACAGCTTTATACAGTTGGGTCAGGTCAGGCAGCGGGGTAGTCTGCTGGAATATGCTCTCCACTGGGAGCCAGGAGACAGAAGTTAAAGTCTTCATCTTCATCCACTGAGTCGCTGAAGACCAGAATCAGATTCCGGCTTCTTGCATGAGTTCTTACCACTTCAAAACGACCTGCTTCTGCTTCCCCCTTGCGTCCTTTATAAGCTTCACTACATGAACTTAGAGGAACTGTTTTAGGGCATGTAGGCTTGAGATATTTATTTCCAGTCCATTTAAATAGCTAGTCAGTCACAGAGTAAACAAGATCATAGATTAACCTTGGCAGTTAACCCCAAAAGAAAGTCAAAAATATACTGACAGCATAGGCTTGGAAGTCGTTCCCTGATGATGGTCTGGACTGCTGGGCATTGGTCAGGCACTCTCTCCTTCCTGAGCATGACCAATCCCAGAGGTCCCAGTCTTTGGGGACCCAGAGCATAGAGCAACAGATGACTCCTCAGGGCCCTCCATCTTCCCACCCTCCAAAGAGTTTCAGGATAAACTCAACTGCCAAGTGGGTCATTTGAGCCCAGAATTAAGATGACAGCTACCTCGGTAGGGCGTTGGGACCCAGCCCAACATAAATGCCTGGTGGAGTAATTACTGAGATGAGACCGAGATGAGATTTACACTGAGCCTTTTTCCTGTTGGTGCGGATGTGAGGCTACTGCTTCACCCCTACTCTTATCTCAAGATTGTCCTCAGGAAGCCCTGAGACAAGAGCTCAAGGCCAGTTATTCATATAGAAACTGGACATACATACAGCCCACAGATAAATGCTCCATTTCTCTGTCTCTCTCTCTCTCATACACTTCATACACACACACACGCATCACCCACCAAATCCAAAGAAATATTAATATAAGAAAAAAATATTAGTTTAAAGATCTGGGGGGAAATGGAGCCAAATGGGATGGATGAACCTAGAGGAGTACATAGTCATTTTCATGACTCACTACCAATTACCAACCCTGCCAATTGTGACATTACCCAGTAGGGTGGGTGGGGTGGTGTGGGAGGTGTTATGGGTTGAATTGTGTCCCCCTAAAATTCATATATTGATGTTCTAACCCCCAGTATCTCAGAATATGGGTGTGTTTGGAAATTGAGTCTTTACAGAAATAATCAAGTTAAAATGAGGTCATTAGGGTGGGCTCTGATCCAATATGACTAGTGTTCTTATGAAAGGGGGAAATTTGGACATGCACAGAGGGGAGACAGTGTGAAAAGAAATGTAAAGAAGACAGACTTCTACAATCCAAAGAGACAGACCTGGAATAGATCCTCTTCTCACAGGCCTCAGAAGGAATGAATCCTGCACATACCTTGATCTCAGACTTCTAGCTTCTGGAACTGTGAGACAATAAATCTCTGTTGCTTAAGCTACCCAGTTTGTGGTACTTTGTTATGGCAGCCCTAGCATAGATGAAAGCAGACACATCTTCCTTTCCTGCAGAAGCCAGGGCTCCTTGGAATTTAAAAGATGGACTCACTCTTTATTCTGGCCTGAAGCACAAGCTGCAAACCCCGAGCAGCATTTGGTAAGAAAGTTCCAGCCCTCCATAACCAAGTTGTGCAGTACTGATGGAGAAGGTTTTGAGACCCCTCCTCCTTATTCATTCTCCAACGCATACTTTTCTTAGCCAGGAACACAAGTGAAAAATGACATGTATAACCTTGGAAAGTTCTGTGGGTTTTATTCTTTCATCGTGGACCTTCCATATGTCCATCTGCATACAGATGTTTGAACATTATTTTCTGACCAGTTATCAGCTCTAAATCAAAGTTCCCAACATAAAGAAACCTAAGTATGCTCTGACTCCACTCCGAATGCAACAGGTAGGGGAACAGGGGCTTAGCAGAAGCAACTAGCATGGAAGTCACTCAGCTTGTTGATAAATCCTTTACAGTGTCTGCAAGGTTTTGTCCTGTAGACCACATTGGTTTCCTTCCACAGAAACAATATTTAGTATGGGAAATCTGATGACATTCTACCTTACTTTGTGCTCATACAGGGTTTCCTCTATTTGCTCACCTCTTTGGTGAGTGAGAGAAAAGACAGGATTTTGCCATAGAATTGAGGGCCTTTGAGATCATCTAACTCCTACAGGATATTTATGTCCAGTGGTTTGCCAGTCTCTGATTGAACACTTTTGGAGATGAGAAACTTGCTACTTCACTTCAGACAGCTCTACTGATTAGAAGTTCCTTGAAACTAAACCAAAAACATGCCAGGCTCTCTAGGGCAAGGACTTTTTTTTTTTTAAGTCTCTCAGCTTGAGCTGATGCCCAGAGCCTTTTGTCCTCCAAAGTCTCTGTGATGAATTCAAGTGGTGACATTAGTTTAGATGACAACTCCTTTCTACTGGGGATCGCTCCACAGCAGAACTCCCTTCTAGGTGGTGGGGCTTGGTGCCCAGTTCAGAAGACACTAAAACTGCCCAATCTTTGGAGTGTGACAAGAGATAGTGGTTCCAGTTTCAAAGAATCCATACAGCATCAGAATTGGAGAGCTGGGTTTCTAACAAAAGGAGCAGCATTAGTTTCTTTGTGAGAAGCAATTAAGGTGGCAGCAAGGTCATGGTCATGGCCTGCTCATGTCTGCTCCATCCCTCACGCTGGAAGCTGCCCCTGCTCCTGGCTGCTGCCCCTGAGGGAGTCCCACAGCAGGCGAGCAAGCATGAGGTAGGGCAATGGTTGGAGACCTTTTACAGCCCTTCCACCGAGAGGATTCCTTTTGGGTGCCACTCTCCCCCTCCTTAATAAATAGCTATTGATATCCATGCATGGCTGGGGTTCTAATGCTTTAAGGATACCTTGCTGGAGGTCAGGAAATTTCACTTTATAGTCTCTGCCTGGTAAGCTTGCATGGGCATCTGAATTTCCATGGACATTGTATTCCCAGCTTAAACAACAAGGCTAAAGCTAGAAGAACAGTTGAGCTCAGGGAGCTCAGTATTCTCTAGGTCTGCATCCTAAAAAGACCCACTTACATGCACTCCATCCTCTTCTCAGTCAGGAGAAATTCCTGGTGGATGAGTTAGAGAGACTGGGTTGGAATAAAACAAATTTCTTCACTGGGCAGAACTGGTTTGCAGCTGTTACTTTTAACAATAAATAACTGCTACCATTTATTGAGTGATTACTATGTATAATGCCAGGCATGTCCATTTAATTTAATTCTCCAAAATTCCTGTGAAGTAGGTAGTAATTGCCATTGTAGAAGTGAGAAACCAAGGTTTAGAGGAGTCAGGTAACTTGCCCACACTTACTAGCTGGTAAGTTAAAAACATATCCACACAAAACAGTATCTCACATTTTGCAAGAATACATACAAAATGATATGCATTAAACATATGAGGAGTGATTGCCTATGGAGCTAAAGGGGAAGAAATAAATCAGTGGAGGGGGGGAGGTGATGGAGGAAGATATTGTCAAACTTCTTTCCAGAAAGGTAATGCCATTTGCATTACTACCTGCAATGTGAGAGAGTGGCCATTTTTCCACAATGTTTCCGAAAGTGAACATTATCAAATGTAAAAAAAAAAAAAAAACGTTCCAAGCTGATGGTTATTATCAGACTTAAATTTTTTCCAGTCGGATGATTTGGTTTGCATTTTTCCATTATGAATGCAGTTGAGCTATCTGTATGTCTTTTTTATTGTTCGAAATATTCCTTGTTCTTCAAGGGGTTGGCAGATCCTCTCGGGCAGTTTTAGACCAACAGATCTTCTGCCATACACAAGCACAAGGGGTGTCATATGTCCAGTGGCCACACAATCCAAAATCAAAATGAGTGTGGTTGCTATGGTAACACGCATACCCTCTCTCTAGTTTGGAAGCAACCTGTGTCATCCATGACCCCATGACCTTTCCAAACCAGGAAACCATCTGTGCTTGGTTGGTAACCCCACCCAGCTGCACATTTAGATCATTTCCAACTGTTTCAAATTCACCCACACTTAATGCATCAAAAAACACTGCTCTCTCTGCACTGAGCTACCTAATGTGGGGCTGTTTCCATGAGGCCTTTTTGTTTAGCAGGTTTTTTAAAAACCTCCCCTTCCACCTCTCCTTTTTTTTTTTTTTTTTTTTTTTTTTTTTTTTTTTTTCCTTTTCTTTTCTTGGAAGAAGTTGATCCCTTGCCAAAAATAAATGAAACTTTGGCTCCAAGTTCAACTCAAAATTTACTAGCTGATAAATTGGAAGTGAGGAGTGGGTTGTGAAAGTGAAGGAAAGTGGAGAGGGAGGAGGGAGGCTTTTATTTGGGGGCAAGTTCAAACTTGGAATCAGCAGCTATTAAAGCATCTGATCTGTGCTAAGTCATGTGGAGGCGGGAGCCGGGGGATGGTGGTGCTGGCTCCCCGCCAACCACATGCACTGCCCAGGTTGATGAACGAGCCTCCAAAGAACTACAACAGGATTATAATTTCACCAGCATCTTAAATATAATATGAGAAGCCATGTGCATGACACAGAACAAGTGGTCAGCTTGGGCCTCTTCTGTTTATCAGACTGGTGCCTGCGTCTACATCTTTCTCGGATGCTAGACGCCCTCTCAACTCTTCCCCTAACTTCACCCACTGTGATCCTTCCTCCATCCCTCCCTAGCTCCCTCCAACTGAGTCTCTCCAGAAGCCTCTCATTCAACAAGGAGCGGAACCATGGAGACACCAGTGCTAAGAGGATACACTGTCCTGAGAAGATAATGATGGTAATGGTGACATTAATTCATCTGTTACTGAAAGCAATCTTAGAAGGTAGGTAATGTTAGCTCTGTTCTTACGGAAAAGAAAAACGAAGCACAAAGACTTAAGCAACTCCTCCCAGGTTGCAAAGCCAGTAAGTGCAGAGCTGGGATTTGAAACTAGGATGTCTGGGCTCCTAGCCACTACAGCCTCTGCCCCTCTTCACATACCTTCATCCCACCCCCACCCTGCCGGAGGATACCTTCTCCTTCGTGTTTCTGAGCCTTAGCACTTGCTGTTCTCTTATAAGGCAGAGAAGAGCAGCCAAGGGCAGATCATTCTGGGTCTCACTCCCTTCCATGAAATTTCCTTGTTAAAATCCTAGCTCAAAGACCATCCAAACATTCAGCCACACCTTTGGTCTCCCAGATTTTATTATGAAAAATGTCAAACATACAGAAAAGTTGAAAGAACGGTACAGTGAACACCCATGTACTCACCTTCTCGATTCTACAATTAAGATTTTGCTATAATTGTTCCATTGCATCTATCCACGTCTCCTTGCCTTTACTCATCTACCCAATCCATTGTATTTTCTGATATATTTCAATGTAAGTTGCAGACATTAGTACATGACACCTCTAAACACTTCTATGTTCCCTTCTTTTTTACTTTGCACAAAATAAGAATCATAGCTAACAACTAGCAGGTGCTACTGTCAGGCACTGTGCCAGGCACCTCCCATGCATCACATAATTTGATTCTCATGGTAATCCCATGAGGTAAATGCCACTCCCACCCTCAAATGGGAAGAACTGGAACATCAAGAACAATGGCTGCAGGTAACAGTTACTAAGTGTCTCTATGGGCTATGCACTGTGCAAGTGCTTTTCATGCATTGTCTCATTTAATCTCTGCCAACAATTCCATAAGTTCATGCTATCACAGATGAGGAAATGGAGACTTAGAGAAAAAGGTCCTGCAACCTAACAAGGATTAGAAACTGGGTATGAGTTGAGGGATTCTGACTCCTCTGTGCTCTTCTCTTCCCAATGGTTCATGTCCCTATTGTAGCATTTCTTTTTGCTATTGGGTTTTAAGTTTTTGCCTCGACTTATGTTTTCCATCAGACAATGGCCTTCTCAAGAGCAATAGTCAGATTTTCATCTTCTTAGTCCCTGGCCCTCAAATAGATATAAGTAGGCACTTTGTAAATGTTTCCTGAATGGATTCATAAACAATGAACAGTAGTAACTCAAAGTTGTGTGTCTAAGAACAAGGTAAAACTGCTATGTTCACGACCATTCTAGAAAAAGCAATGAAGAGCTTGAAAACTGGTGTCAGATGCTGCTGCTGGTCCCCTGGGGCTTTCGTTATATCAATACGGTGCACGACAATCAAAGGCCCCCCACTTTGTGCAGTCTGGGTAACCTGCAGGAGGGGTGGGCAGCCTGGAGGATCTCAGTGCTCTTGCCACCCTGGCTGGAGCTCACATTCATGCTCTTCAGTTCACCAGGCATCTTTTATGTGCCCATGATGTGTCAGACCCCAGGCGAAAGGCTAGGGAGGACATAAAAGTAAAACATGCAAGGCCCCACCCTTAAGGAGCTCACACACTAAACAAGACACAAGAATACACAAGCATGTCCAAAACTATAACAAAAGTTATGATGGGGCATTTCATAAGAAGGCAACAAAACCTAGTTTTAAAGGACTTTGAAGGAAGGAGAAACCAGATTCTGGTGTGGAGAATAGGCTCGGAGATGGCCTGGAGGACAAATTTGTTATTTGGGATGGGCACAGTTTGCAACAACAGAAATGTGGAAGAGACTGGATGAGTAAGGGTGGGAACGCAAAGTCCCATGATGCTCCAATTGTTGAGGAAATTGAAAACAGACCCAGAAGGGCCATGTTACCTCACGCAGAGTAAGAAAACAGACAACACCGAGGCCAGCCCAGTCACCGCATACATTTACTCTCTAGCACAGCAGCACCGTGGAAGTACAGTGACCACAAGCTCGCTCCCAGGTTGCAGCTCTGCAAGAGACCCCCGGCTCTCCTGCTACAATGGAGTGAAAGGCACAGTGTGGGAGGAGATCTCAAACGGGTGTCCCAGTCACCCAAGCCCAGGCTGTGCAGGGCTGACAGGTCCTCATGATACGTCATCTCATCGGATCCTTGTAACAGCAGACTCATGAGCTGTTTCAAATGAGGAAACTGAGGTGAGGAAAGTTTGCTCATTCATCCAAGGTCACATGGCCTGGAAAGGAAGCATCATTGGCTTCAAATCTAATGTTCTCAGTGTTAAGTTTGATTAATGGGATAGGAAGATCAAGGCTTTAGAAATGAATGTCATGCCCCAGAGATAACACTTTATTTTGCCAAATCTGTGTACTTCACAGTCAGTCTAAGAGTTATTAGCTGCCTCTACTGGACTTCTTGAGTAAAAGAAGGAAGAATTTTGAAAAATTAACTAATCATGGTGATGATTAATTCTAGGTGTCGACTTGATTAGATTAAGGAATACCGAGAGACCTAGTAAAGCTATCTTTTTGGGTGTGTCTACGAGGGTGTTTCCAGAAGAGACTAGCATGAGAGCCTGAGTGGACTGGGTGGGAAAGATCCACCCTCAATATGCAAAGGAACCATCTAACCTGCTGGGGGCCCAGAGAGAACAAAAATGGGGAGGGGAAAAAAAAAGGCAAATCTCTCCATCCACTGGAGCTGGGACACACTGCTCTTCTGTTCATACATCAGGGCTTGAGCTTTTGGGTTCCAGGATTTACACAAACGGCACCATCGGCTTCCCTGGTGCTGAGGCCTTTGGACTTGGACTGAGCCATGCTACGGGAATCCAGTTTGCAGACAGGCTATTGTGGGACTCCTCAGCCTTCACAATTGCATGAGCCAATTCCCCTAATAAATCTCCTCTCATATATTTATAACCTATCTTATTGGTTCTGTCTCTCTGGAGAACCCCGACTAATACACTGACACTGGGAGAAACTAGCCACTCGTTACATAGAATTTATTCAAGAGAATCTTTAGATACAGATTTGTGGTCACAAGCACAGGCTCTGGAATCAAATTGCACGGGTTTGAATCCCGGGTTACCATCTACTGGCTGTGTGACTTTGGGGTATGTGACAGCCTCTTTCTGCTTCAGTTTCCTCATTTGTAAAATAAGAATAATAATTGTTAATAATTGTACCTACACATACAATTATTGTTAGTATTAAATGATACTTTACATACAAAAACTTTGAATAGGGCCTGGTACATATTAATTGATTGATTAAAGTAGCTTGATTTGTCATTTATATCCCATCGTACAACTTTTTGTTAGGTGCCTTAAGGTTTCAGAGAATGGAGACTGTTTAGATGACCTCGGATGATAAGGATTTATTACAAAAATACAAGGGCACTTCAAAAAGTTCATAGAAAAATAAGACAAAAAGATAACACAAATCTTTCCATGAACATTTTGAGCACCCTTCATATGTGGCATAAAAGAGGTCCAGGAACACCACCGCTGCATGGCTGGGGCCCGTAGATCTGGAAAAGCAATCTTCACCTTTCAGGCTATTTCACCCATAACTCGTCACATGACCAATCAGTTGTTTGTCTGTTCATCTGCAAAGTAAGAATTCTTTACTCCTGTTCCTTATTTTCCCCCTTTTCTTTCTTTCATGGGCTACAGGAGGTTGGGTAAATTGCACTCCTCAGGCCATGGCCCATTATTTATCTTGTTTGCTTATTTCTTTTTATTGCTGTGTCTTCATCTTATTCTTTCCTTTCTCACCCCTTAGGAGACCAGTCTCATTTGTGTTTCATCTATATCTTTTCGGTCTGTATGTGTTCTTAGAAAACCTGCATTTTTTTAACACATGCATTTTTAGTTTTAAATACATGGTTCTTAACAGGCTGTTCGTGTTCACTATCGCTCAGATCTCTGTGATGTATTCTTACCACATGTTGCCTGTCTAATCTGCGTGATGGAGTTCCAGATCGCTGCCAACTTCCTATCACCACAAAAAACTGTAATGAACATTTTCAAACACTCCCTTTATGGACCTGGGTGAGATATGCTTGGGGAATATATGTAGGGTCCATTTTAATTTGACTAAATTGTGACAGATTGCTCCCAGAAAGCCTGTTCCTGGCGACACTCCCTGTCAGGGTGCATAAATTCCCACATACACACGAAACCACTGGCATTCAGCAGTTTTCTAACTTTGAAGCCACTGCTTCTCTGTGATTCTCCTGTTCCTACAATTCTGCTTCTTTCTGTGGCTGCCCACCCACCCAGACACTGCAGCTACCCTTCCTTACTGTTTCCTCCACCCACCCCACCTCCACGTGGTTTCTTCTCTCATGACTTCCATTGCTTTCTGAAGCAGTAGTGTCCCTTGGCCTCCTTGCCTTTCTGTTTTACCTTCAAACATTCTGATTAGGTCCCTTAGTCATTACCCAGTCTGTTGCACTCCTGTGAGGCAGAGTTCTTCCCTTGGGCCACCTCTTATGACTGCCATTGGCTCAGATACCTATCCCTGGTCCAACAGGGATCTCCAGGGTGCTGAGGGTCACATGATATAAACCCTATTGACCCCTGGAAAAGGAAATATCTGTCACAGGCTTTTTCCATAGAAGAGGCTATGGATATGGCAGGCATTCAGAGTTTCGTGGACTGCCTAATATACACATTGATTTGGAATTTTATAAAATTAACCAAATTTTACCAGTTTCGATGTGAGATAGCTACAATTATACAAGGAAAGTCTCAATTTCAAAGATTATTTTACATGTAAAGACAGTGGGAAATAACCTGCTAGTTGCCCATTGTTTATCTTGGGCCTCTCTTTTTCTCCTTTTTACATTACTTCCACCAACCCATATACATGGTATTGGAGAGATCCTGACTTCATCCAAAAGACATTTTGTTCTCCCTGCCTGGAACATTCTTCCTTAACTTTCTATTGGCCTGACTAAAGTAACCCCATTCTTTTCACATTAAATGTCACTTCTCCAGGAAGATCTTCACGGCCTTCTGTCCTGGGGAAGATTCTCGGGCTGGATGTTCCTATCTTCTGTCATCACACACACCACACACACTCTACTACAATTAAATGTTGTTCTGCCCTGCAAGATAAGAGCAACCTCAGGATACGTTTGTACCTGACCTGTTCACTGCTGCTTTTCTATTGTTCAGTGAAGTACTTTGCATCTAGTATATGCTCAAAAAATATTTGCATGGCTTTGTTAAAAAATGGAGAGGCAATATCTCCAAGAGATTGAGTTTAAATACCAGTCCAGTTAGGAGGTCTGGGATACATCATAGTTCCTATATTATCTACTTCACAGAATTTTTATATATGAAAATGCTTTTTTTAATTGTAAGGATCTACAAACATATGGCAAGAGCATTGAATGGCTAAAGATCATTAGACAACTTTGTGCCTATTGAGAGAAATTTAAATGCCAATTACTTGAGTAAGAGGATAAAATAATACTCTCGTTCTGACATAATTACATTAATCAAAGATTATCATCAAAAAAGTGTTAGAGATGGAAGTGACACTGGAACTTGTCCTGTCTAGATACTTTGTTTAATTTAAATGAAAAGGAAATTGACTGGGACTCTGTGGCTTGCCCAAGTCACAAGGCTATATACCAACAGAGCTCAGAAAAAGGGTCTTCTCTAGTCTTGCCCTCACATACCCTGAGGCATGTGCCCTTGTGGGCTTATCCAGCTGCACGTGGTCTCTGAATGATAACAGCAGCCAAGCAGCCTCCTCTTTGACTGCTGCCAAGCTGACTTTTGACTCCGGCCTCCCACAAGCCATTATTTCTTAGAACCATAGAATCATCAGATTCTCTAGTGTTTTTTATTTTTTTT